>NW_017806059.1:855803-882604 GCF_001891065.2 Hippocampus comes | reverse complement strand
ACAGGCTACCTGCTCTTTATTCACCAGAGGCTCATCAACCTAGTCTCTTATTTCTCTCCCGAAACAGTGTCTTCTCCTGCTTGGTGTACCTTAGCCTTCTCCACTACGTACAATCTCTGTACACAGCTTGTAATGGAGGCTCTCGCTGGCAATCCGTAGTGGAGTCGTTAGATGCAATGCGAATGATTTCAGCTTGAGTCCAGCTGTGGACAATGTTGACAGGCTTGCATGCAGAAGCCATACATTTAGCTATGGCTTCAGCAAATTTGTTCTTCGTCATGTCATCCATTTTCTTCACTTTGAAATAATCCACAGCTGTCTGTCTGAGACGAGGGGGCGGAGGACTCACGTCAGCTGTGTGCTTGGCCATTAGGTGGTATTTCAGACTCGACGTGCTTTGATGATAGCTCAGTTTACGATTGCAAAACATACAGGTAACTTTGGTCTTGTCAGTGGAACAATCTGGCAATTTTTTAAAAGTAAACTTTCCATTCATAAACTCTTAAAGTATCCATTTTCGGTGTCTCGCGCGTGCGTGGACCTGTGCAACGCGCTTGTTGTTTTGTTTCTGGTTTATATATAGAGCAACGTAACATCCGCTGTGACGTGTGCCGCGTTAATCTCGCGAGAAAAAATTTAATCCCGTTAAAATTCATTTAAATTAATGCCAATAAAAACGCGCTAAACTGACAGCTCGAATATATATATATATATAAATAAATAATGATAAACTATTGACAGGGAACCATCCCATCTCAAAGTCAACTCTGATCGGCTCGAACTCACCCCATGACCCTTAAATGTTTTCCCAAGTAGATTTTGCAATTCCAACCTGCAATATTGCACTTGCAGCTCAGTCTTAGACCGCAATATGTTTTCATTGATCAGCATCTAATGGCTCTAGTGTTGCTCGGGTATCATGCACTTTGTTATAAGTATACAGCTGTGAATAAGATGTGGTGTCTAGAATTATCAGCAGATGTATTTATGCCCACAGGAGATAAGACACATTTTGGACAGGGCTCTGAGAGAAAGGCAGAGGAGAGCCCTATTTGGAGATCCCTGATTGCTTTGATTTACAAGTACATAGTGGGTAATTTGGCCAGTTCAAGGCAGACAAACTGTGGCCATATTTAGTATATTCATTTTATATACCGTACTGCCTCAAAGAAGCAACTCTTATCAGTCCCCATTATGCATCCCCAATCATTTTGCTGAGCATAAATACAAGTCTAATTAAAAGATCTTGTTTTTGCTGCCAAGTCAACCACAAGTGCAGTGCAGACCACACAGGCAGGGCCAATAAAGCATAATTAGCTCTCTAGTGTTAAAGCCAAGGAGTCTGTGAACAACAAGCAATTTGGTGGTATTGTAGTTTGAGATGTGCTAGTCGTTTAAAATAACTTATTACATTCAGGGATAAAATATCAAATACAAATAGCATCTCCATGTCCTTTTAAGGTTAAAGCTACAAAAGTCATAATGGAAAAACTTTCACAATAAAGGCTGCATTAAGCTTAAGTGTTAGCAGGTTATCGCAAATGCAATCATGTTTTCAATACAGCAACAAAAGAACGAGGAAATCCTGCCTCAGTTTATGCTTCTTGCTGTACGGAGTTGTGGTGTGTCAGCTATTAAGGAAACAACTAACGATGAGGCCACGTTCGAGGCTGAGCTTGAGAGGACACCCACAGACTTTCACACGCATACCCTGTTGTCAACACTTTCTTGCTTTCCTTTGTGAAAGGGACTCTTCCGCCCGCTGTCCCATTTGAAGAACATTTGCGGTCGCCGATGTTATTAAGGGAGAACATTTCTTTGACACTGCTGTCTGTTCATCTATAAAAAGACAAAACCCACCCTTAAAATAGACTTGTTTGAAAGAGCGGAAGGATGAAGCAAACACCTCTGTGGCACAGATGCGAGTGAAACTAGAGTTATTTTCCATTCTGGTCTTGCTGTCTTGTTTTTCTTGATTGCTTACGCAAATATGAGCATCGCCCATTTTAACTGGCTATGTTAGAGAGCCCTTCGTTCTGTTTATGCTCCTTATTCTTCCGACCACCCCAACAATATTTATTGACCTTGTTGAGTATAACATGCAGATGTACGTGTAGATAAACACAATAATAAACTACTGTTTAAGCATCAGCTTTCAGAAAGATAAACACGTGATAGCATTCTCCTTTCTTTCAAAATGTATCATAATTTCCGGACAAGAGAGCGCACCTGATTATAAACCGCACCCACTACATTTTTAAAGGAAAAAACATTTTGTACACACATAAGCCGCACCTGTCTATAAGCCGCATGTGTCCATATTGTAACATGAGATATTTACAAAGAAATACTGTACACAGGTGGCCGTTAGAAAAATCTTTGTATAGGCCGCTTCATTACATAAGCCGCAGAGTTGAAAGCGTGTCACAAAAGTCGCAGCTTATAGTCCGGAAATTACGGTACAAGCCACCTTCAGCCCATGGATCCGCTGCGTATTTTCCATTGAGCCAAGCCTTTCTTGACACTCAGAGAAACGTACAAATTATTACATTACATTAAATAAAATGAAAATAAGAAATGCAATTCAAGAAATAAATTGACAACTGGAATAGGCAGAGGAAATGGCACTGTTCATGCGCAGTTTTAAAGAGGCCTGTTTTTAGTTGCGATTGGAAGTGGGTGGATGAATCCTTGCTTCCGAGTTGGGTTCGTCATGACTTCCAGAATCCGGGGAGCAGAGTGGTTGACTACTCTGCTCCCCATGGTGGTGAGACGGCCAGAGTGGACAGATAAGGGAATGAAGGAAGAGGATCTTAAGGTGTGGGAGGGAAGACATGAAGAAATCCGGCAGTTATGCAGGGGCAAGTTTGTGTATAGCACTGAATGCAAAAAGGATCATTTTGAATCATATGTGGAACTGAACTGAGATCCAGTGAAGTTGTTGGAGGATTGGGGTGATGTGTTGAATGGTGAGAGTTCAGCTTATGATGCGAGCAGTGGAACTTTGGACCAGGTGAATTTTTTGGAGGGATTTCTGAGGGAGGCCGAAAAGAAGAGAGTCGCAATAATCCAGACATAATGTGACAAAACTGTGGACAATGATGTCAAGTTAATGGATGTGTTGAGGGTCCGGGTGGGGCGAAGGAGGTTGATGTTACATAGATGGACGAAGGCAAACCGATGAATGTCATTGATGTGGGATTGGAAGGATAGTGTGCTGTCAAGGAGGACACCCAGACTCTTAACCTGGGGGAAGATGAAACAGCTTTTTTATTTTATTTTTTTTCGATGGGAAGAGAAAAGCTGCAACTTTTGGAGAGACTGGGCACACTTAAAGTGTCAGAGGAAAGAATGGTTTTGAAGGACTTGAGTTGGAGGAACTGAATGTGGTCAAATAGGTAAGATCCAAACAAGCCAACAGAGTGTGGGTGATGCCGATGAAAGAGTGTGTATTGAAGAGGATGGTGTGACAGTGGTATTGAAGGCTGCATTCTGGTCGAGGATGGCGAGGGTGTTGAGATGTCCAGAATCAGGAGCAGTTCAGCAGTAATTTTGATGAGCGCTGTTCTGTTCCAGTGCTATGGAGTGAGTGGAAACCTGACTATTCAAACAGGTGATTGTGGAATGAGTTGGAATGGTGTTGAGCGGAAACTGTTTTTTCAAGGATGGTCTAAATGAAGGGTAGACCTATACTGGCGTTGTAGTGGGTTTTGTCCTTGCCAATGTTTTCCTTATTGTGTCAGATATGATGAGTGCCCATTTCACATTTTGTGAGTCCATTTAAATTTATTTATATATATTTTTTTAATAAATGTGTCAAGTTGTCGATTCATTTCATGAGAGGGTGATCAGTGTGAACCCAATGCAAAGAGATTTAAAGAAACAAATCTTTTTTATTTTTTATTTTTTTAGATGGAACGAGAGTTCAGAATGTTATGAAGTCAAATGCTGTAATGAGACAGGTCATCAGGGTTGGAAAAACTGTATGTTGGCGAGTCAGTAGGAGTCACTTCTAGATGTGAGATTGGCAGGATTAATATTCTTTATATTCCGAAATGAAATGATATCTAGTGTTTTGGTTATGGCGAGAGTGAATTTCACTGTATGTGAGAGGACAAAGTTGTCAGGAGTTCATCAGTTCTAAATTCAGAGGGGTTGATAACAGAACAGCAGATTAAATCATGTACAAAAAAAATAAATCACCCTTAGGTTTCAGGGAATGGTAAACAGTAGCACTGATGGCTGGAGTGGAAATGGAGAGCTTGCAGACAACAGATTCAAACGTTCTATAGAAAGTCATGGCCCTTAGCAAAACTTTCAAAGTCTTGCGGTGAAACGCCTCCGCCACGGCCAGAGCCGCGATTTTGACAGATGTAAATAAACCTGCCCGAGGGGATTGAATCAACTACAAAAAGTCCTTTGGTTGTTTCCATGTCTCGGTCAAGAGAAGATCACTTAGAGACAGTCAAGCTTACGATCACTGATAAGGTCCTGGATACGATGTTCCTTGATTGTCAGTGAGCGAATGTTGAGCAGAGCAAAGTTGAGTGAGGTGTTGTCGGTGATGGTGGGTGTGTCAGCCAGCCGAGCTAAGCTTGCTGACACGCTGTGCTTGACAGGCCGGCTGGTGGAGCGAGGGGGGTGATGAGTGCAGGACGAGATGGACCATACTGGCGCTGAACTGTCACGGCAGAATTTGGAGGTGGAAAGCTGCCGGCGCAGGTCCAGGCAGGTGATAGCCCAGCCAGTTTAGGTCAACAACCGAATACTGTCCTGGAGTAAGCCCACCACTGGCAGGTGAATAGGCAGGAGCAAACAGGCGCAGACGATCCAGATGTATGTCATAGCATCCGACGTTGTGGGTGTGGTCTCAGGCAGCGTTGACGGCCAGTGAGACACCAGATGGAGAGTCAAACTGGGAGAGAAGGTGAGTAAACAGTGTAGACTCACAAACTGTAGCGCAGCTTAAGAAAATACTCCAGGAGCGGGCAATTATATAGTCCGATTGGGTCAGAATGCCAGAGAAAATAGGAGCCTGGAAAGTTGAAACGTTTAAAACGCTAAATGTTTTAGAAGGGCACCGGTGAGCAGTGGCAGCCAGTTGGGCCATCGTTCACTCGACTCGGAAGTGAATTCAAGCCTCCAAAAACAGCATTAATCTTTGTTCTGGCAGCAGAGCTGGAAATGTTTACCTTGGATTTTTTTTTCGATTTGCACCAGCCACAACAGACACAATCTAAATAAACACATATGCAAATAATTACATTGTGGTTTGAAAAAAATATATACAATTAAAAATAATAACTATGATGCTTGGCTTCATTTCTACATTAAATTGCCCATAGGTGTGAATGTGAGTATGAATGGTTGTTTGTCTCTTTGTTCCCTGCGATTAGCTGGCCACCAGTTCAGGGCGTCCTCTGCCTCTTGGCCAGTGACAGGAGGTGGTTTCCAGCACGCCCGTGACCCTTGAGAGGATTAGCGATTCAGAAAATGGATGGATGGATGCGTGAATAATAATCTCGGTTGTGGCCCTCCTGTGTGGAGTTTGGATATTCTCCCCATGCTTAGTGTTGTTCGTTTCATCATTCTTGATCAAGGCAGAATTTCTGCTATAGCTTTTGCATTGAATGTCATTAGATTGTGAGTGTGTCCCTAATATTGTGGCCGTCGAGTATATATTCAAGGCAAGGATCACATCGCATATTTAGTTAGCTAAGGAGGTTTTTTTTTTTTTTTTAATTCAAGCGCTTCCAATCATTCTTGCGCGACGTGTTGATCCTCAAATAAGAACCAGTTAGACCAACCACACTGGAGAACAGATGCCAAAAATGCCTGCCAGCAACCAAAGCATGAGCTTCTCGGAACCCCTTTATTTTTTACAGGCTGTTCAAAGATGCCTTTGTAATATCAAACTATTCTTAAGACAAACTTGTGCCCAGTGTATTGGTTGGTGGTTAGAGCTAAACGGAGTAACATGTTTTCTGATAAATAGAGGAAAATTGATAGGGCACGAATTGTTCTCAGTTTTTATACACACGCACACACACACACACACACACACACACACACACACACACAGTCATGTTATCTTGACACTACAATGAGACGTTTGAGCTGTAGACTGTTATGTCTATAGCATTGGTCGTTGTAAGACACCCAATTGTGGAAGGTGATCTACTAATTTACAGATGATTTTTCATGTTGCAGGAGGAGTCCTGTTATGCAAGTACATGAACTTAGCTTTGTGTCTGAGAGGCAGGTG
Source organism: Hippocampus comes (assembly GCF_001891065.2). Taxonomy (NCBI): domain Eukaryota; kingdom Metazoa; phylum Chordata; class Actinopteri; order Syngnathiformes; family Syngnathidae; genus Hippocampus; species Hippocampus comes. Next base: position 876,339 of record NW_017806059.1, on the reverse strand, counting down.
CGAACAAGGTGTGAAGCGGTTCCAGCATCGTGCAGGCAAATTGAGAGGCAGTGGGGAGCACTTTTCCACTCGTGTAAATATTTTTTAAATGGCAACAAAAATGAATTCAAAATACTGTCTTAATCACCAGTGCAATTGTGGAGCTTCTGAATGATCCAAAGGCAGACTTGGAGCCAGCCAGAAGGAGCCTTGCCAATTCACCAATGACGAAACCCATTTCAACTCTGCACTTTGTGCATCTGGATCATTTCAGCGCGTTGTTTTCCATTGGTGGTGGCCCCTCTCAATTTTCTCAGTTTGGCGAGTTTGCTGTCTCAAGGTTTAAACACAATGTTACGCCGGATCGGCACATACCTGTACATTCAATTGCCCTCCAGTCATGGAAAGTTAAATTAAAATGGAAAAAAAGCATGGCGTTTATGAAGTTGCTGGATTTCCCCTAATTCCGTCTTGTTCTTGGCCCCTTCATGACTGCTATCCATTGGGTATGCGTTGGTTCCTCTTTTGGTAGCCTGTCGAATCCTGGCCCTTTCCTTCGCCTTCTCTTCTTGTGGCACCCTGGTGAACAACAGCTGCCTACCATTGTAAAAGTGTTTATTCAAAGTAACAATCCATATTATCTCCTGCCAAAGTGGCAATGTTTACTTTTGGTGCAGTGCATTGTGGGATGCATGGCATGAGCTCTTTATAGCACTGACTGTACTACTTTGTTCATTTGAGTGTCATCACAATAATTGAATCCACGACCAGAAACAACAGCCTGCCTATACAAAATAATACATATATCAATTAAAAAATCCCAAGGGTGGATTATAACTACAGCAAAGCATGCTGGGAAGGAATGGACATTTTCTAACCACTTGTTGTGAAGCCCCGGGGGGACATGAAAATACCAATCCTGTAGAAAAGGCCATGTGATTTATTATTTTCCAGAAATACATTAATCTTTTTTTTATTTAGCTGTTTTGACCACTGACTAATTTGCATGCATTTGTATCATGTTCTTGCGCAGGTTTCGTTAAAGTAATTGCCGCACACGCTGTCGTGTGTTCGTGGCCAGTAAATCGTGTCAATGTTGTCACGCGCATGCAAAAAATAAATACAAACAAGGTAAGTTAGTGTCAGTCTGCGCATAGTGCACTGGAAAATGAGTCAATTGGTGTTAAGAGCGCACACAGGAAGTACCGTGTTAGCTGCCTAAAATGCTGACTAACAGCATTTGATAAATCTGCCTTGATATGTGTTAACTTTATCACCCCATATTGTCCACGCTTACGTATTGGTCCCTTTTTTGCACATTTCATTTATTTATGTTGTCATATTTGCTCAAATAAACACTGACAATGATCTTGTAGGCACAGTGAGTTGTTTTGATTTTTGAAACGCAAAATATCAAACCTTCACAGGAATGTAGTGAATCGATCTAAACCGTGAATATTTTGTATTGTTGCAGACCTAGTTCTTGTCGGAGGGACTGAACCCGACAAGTTTCATATGTATATTCACATAAACCTTCGTACTTGAAAAAATAAAATGAATTTTTGTAATGTCATGAATCAGATGAGAGAAGTGAACGGAACAGACATGCACAGTGACTTTATATCAATTTATTTTCTTTGATTTCTCCATCTTTTACCTATTTTGGGTTGAAAATCTGGAGAGTGTAACACGTATTGTAAGCGACGAAAAAATAATACAATATAAATATCATTTTATTTTAATATTTCGAGATCACAACAATATTGACATTTACAACTACAGTTAAACAAATGAACAAACACAAATAAAATATTTTGTTCAGATATTGTGCACTGTGGGTGTCGCTGAGCTTTCTGCACATGCTGCCTATTCAATGTACTGCTGACACGTGAGGTGCTCGCAAACGTCTCTGAAGGTTGATCACCGAAATTGCACAAGGTGTCAAGAAAGAAGTTGTGGTGTCGGGAGGCAAAATAACAAAGCCAGAGTCGAGGCAAACACCGTATTTTCTTACCAAGCTATTAATAGCACAACACTAATTCAATTTACTACATCTGCTATGACAGAACTCCTCTCCTTCCTTTTTCTTCTCAATAGTATTTTTATAGCAAGGCTACTACCTAATGTACAGTGAGAGTACATACCAGAAGTGATACACATTTGTGAGACAAATACCATACATTCCCATCGAACATTTGTAATTTATTTTCCCAAGCCATGCAGAGCCGCAACTTAAGGATGAAAGAGCCACATGCGGCCCCGGAGCCGCACGTTGCTGACCCCTGGGTTAGACTGAACCACTGAGCATATTCGTAAACGATCACAATTTTAGTAAATCATGTGCAACACACCCACCAGCGTGGGCAAGCTATGAGAGTGAACATGCAATTTAGCACCCGCTATTTATGATCTTAAGTAGATCAAGAGAATGGACACTGATAGAAATAGAGGGAAAAAAACAAAAACAAACAAACAAACAAAAACGTGCAAGGCATCAGCTGTCCTTGGGCCATAACCCACAGGTTTGGGGTAGGAATAAAAGTCGGATGAAATTGGACTTTTCTGAGGAATGTTTTCTGAACATTCACATGAAGTGAAAAGGAGATCTATGCGTGGATTAAGTTTTGGAGAGATATGTTCGGTTTGTATCGGATGTGACATGTTTGCATGGGACTTCCACAAGACATGCCGCTGGAACCCACCCTTCATTCGAATGTTGCACAGGTCTCAGCGTTGCCCTTCTTATCCATACCTTTGCCTTAACTTCATTTAACAAAACGTAATCCGTGACCATATACTACCTTACCTTTGCAACACAACTACAGCAGATGATTCCATTGAAATGAGAGCCAAGTGAGGCAGCACCAAAAGGAAAATGACAGTGTGACAGTAGAGTGGCCCATGTGAGGTTTATGTTATTCCCGAGGCATGACAGAGGAGGCCCTTGAATCATGGGACTTGCCTTACGATGCTCTCCAGACAACCTGTTCCCTGGGCTCCCAAAGCAGACAGGACTGACGTAAATGGTCTCCCTGCTTTGTTATCACCGCACCACAGCTCGGGACCCCAGAGGCAAACAGGCGTGACTGCCTTTTAAATTCTCCTCCCACAAAAATAACAACACACTGAAAAATAATGTCTCATCTGACTTTTAATGTATTGCAGTTTATTTTCCTGCCACGCAATTTTTATTTGTACACGGGAAAAACAATGTGAGTTTAACTTGTATTTACATTGAAATCATTCTCGCTTCAATTAAATGTCACTGCTGTTTTAACAGAACATTTCTAATCATTGGCATCAATCAATTTAAATTGTATTAAGGAGTAGTTGTATGATCTCTTATGAATCCGAATTTATACATTTGAGTGTTCACTCTATCATATTAATCATTGCGAGTGGTGGGTAAATGGTAATGTAGACGACGACTCACCCCAGATTGTTTTTGTCTATTGAGGAGACTTCTCCTCGGTCGGCCGGGCTTTCCTTCTCTCTTTCTCATCCTCTTGTCCTTCCAACCCAAACCTAGACACTGAAGCTCTGTTTGTAACTGATAGAGACCGAGGAGGCCCAACACAGCAATAAAAAGAAAATGTATCCTGTGTCCTCTCTCCTGTGTCCTGACTGAAGAGAAGCATGTGATACCTGTCAGTCAGAAAGCATCAGGAAACACTGCAGACTGCCTGTGCTGGAATGGAAGTTCCAGAGACAGGATGATCAAGTGGGGTCACTGCACTCTCTCGTATTCGGCAAGGCCCGAAGCCTCCTGAAACCAAAGGCACAACTCCTTGGCCACTTAAGAAACCCAGACAGCCCGATCCAAATCCAATCATCTCCTTTTTTTTTGTCCTATTATTTGGTCCTAAGAGAAATAATTGATTCTAGAGTGCAGAGAAAAGAAAAGGACCTGCGGTTCCTCGTCATGCAGGAACAACCTTCGGCCTTAAAGTTGAGTTTTATTGGATATCAGAGCTGGAGGAGAGTCCAAAGAAAATAGGTCTTATTCATTATTCGAACCAGCTGTGGTTTTCCACTCTGATGACTCATCCATTTTTCTTTTCCCCCCTATTCTTTGCCTTTTTTTCATGATAGAGTATCAAAGTTTTCTCACTGAAACACTGAGCCATAATCACTGGTTGTTTGTTTGGATTATGAGCAGCACAGCGGCCACGAGTGTGCGTGTCCATTGATTTACTCATTCTCCCTCATGCAAGCATTGTGCCACGTGGATGCCTCTGCACATTTTTTAATATGTCCGTCTTTCTTTCTACTTTTCCCCCTTCAGTGCCGATGATAAAGACAGAACCCAGTGATGAATATGATTCTTTGGGGACTTCAGTACTGCCAATGCATTCAAAGCCCTATTTCGGTCATCCCAGACTTAATCCCATCATGCCTGTTGCTGAACATGATGCTTGTCTGGCTGGTGCCTACCCTCCCTGCCCTTCTCTCAATGCTGCCATACCATCACCGTCCCCCAATTCCAGCCCAACCCTGCATGACCTCTCCCCCGTCACATTTAGCAAGTGCCTCCCGAATAGCCCCACCCATGCAGCACCTTCAAGTCAAATGGTGACAACCTTCCAGGAGAATGGCAGGCCAGTCCTGACCCATCCAGCATCTCCTGACCATGGCTCTCCCCTAGCTATGCTCCAAACTCAAGGAAGTCCCAGTCACCTCAACAGCCCGGGACCCCATGGATTCCACCCTGTCTACGCCAATAGCAGCCCTTCCTCCTCCCCAGCCTCCCATGCTTCTACTCCCAGTGGGTCTGCAGAGAGTCCGTTTATCCAAGCCTACAGTCCCAGCCAGGCTCAGGCAGCAGCCACCTCAGCCCAGGCTGGAGGCAACTCACCCAGCCTGCTTCATGAGGAATCAAGTCCACCTGCCATCACCGTCAAACAGGAACCTCAAGAACTGGACCAGATGTACCTAGATGATGGTGAGTTTCCACAATCGTAAAAATACTATCCGAAACTGGATTTGAGAGTGTTTATTTTCATTCAGATATGAACAATGTTGAGTATTTACTCAGAACATTGATCCCATTTAAAATTACTCATCGCCATTAGGCCTTGTCAGCGCACAGCCTGCTTTACCTCTCTCTACACTTTCGTTACATAATACAGGATGCCGATTTACGTCACATCTGTTTCGTTTAAGCGTAAATCTAAATAAACAGAAACAACTTGAACTGTTTCATTTCATTCACAGGCAATCTATTTGTTTTTCTTGTAAGTGTGTGGTCGTGTTTGTATTGTCCAAGTAGTTGATTTAGCTCATAAGACAACATTGCCTTGATAGGAATTTGAAACAATCTGTCAAAACATCACAGAGAATCTGGGGTCAGCCAGATCCCAGCAGAACAAAACAGTGGCACACGCGTGGCAAACCAAGCTGTTGACATATCGACTAATGATTGTGAAGGAAGCAAAACAATAGGTAGGGGTTTCCTAATCCCCGCCTGGCTTTTTGGGAGGGATGCCGGGAGCTCTGAGGCAGAGGTTTTCTTTTCCCGTCTTTTCCCTCTGGAGTACAGGCCGTGCAGCTGTCGTCATCAAGGGAGACTGAAGGGTCATGGCTCTACCCTGGCAATGAGATCAGACACACCCAAGGGAGCGCATGGCCGAGTTTATTGCCTCCTGTGTCCATCCCGTCTCTAGGGTCACCAACCTTTTATCTATGTTAGCAGAGGCACCACTTGTTGTTATGATATGTATTCATAGCACATGTGGATTTTGCCAATTTTAAATTGGAACAAGTCCCTCCCTTGTAACACAGGTGGAGACCCAGTGACCCCCATTGAACTCTTGCCTCGTCACCCTTCCTGTTAACGTTAGGGTGTGCGTGTTTCTCACAGAGTGTGTGTGTGCATGCGTGCGTGCATGCATACGTGTGCGAGGGTCAACAATTCACAGAGGCGAGAGGTAGGCATGAGGGGAAGAGGGGAGTGGGGAGTTGTTGCTGCTGAACTGCAATTGTGTTGTCAGCATATCTGGCCAGTTTGGATGAGTCCCATTTGTCGTCATAAACAGGCAATGTAGACAAAGGGGGGTGTTGTAATCAGCTTTTTTAAGTTATTACACTCTTATTTTTGAATCTAATTTCTTGCAGTGATGTGCCGCGAACTTGAGCTATTCTACCAGGGAGCCTGAATGAATGCCTGAGCAGTTAATTGCACTGTTGCAAACATGACATCTAGACAGAGATCGTTTACATCATTTCTATTGTACAAACAAGCAATGTGAGGGACAAACAAGAATTTAAATAATGTAGTTTGCTAGCTAAATGCCATGCACTGAAATCACTTAGAGAGAGAGAGGGAGTGATGTACTCGCCAACCTTTTTGAAACTGAGAGCCACTTCTTGGGAGCTGATTAAAAAGCTACGAGTTCTGAGGCTGCTTCAGTTTCAACTAGTACATTTCAATTACTCAGTTTATTCATACTATAGTTGGCAAATAATTATTTTTGAAATACAAAGTAGATTAAACTGACTAGTATTTTTTTCCATAAATTAATTACGGTTCAATTACTTCTTTGGTCCGAACATGTTTTGCAAACAGATATTTGCAAATGTAAACACAAAAGATAATCAGTAGGCTTTCATGGAGGACTACTGAAGTCAGAGAATATTGTCTGTTGACAGGCTAACATTTTTAACGTTTTTCTTTTTCTTTTGTTGGACATATTTGCATCCACGCAAAGCACTTAAAACCACCCCAAATGAATTTTGCTCTCACTGTCACCAACATGACAGACTGAAGTTCTCATTTCATTCCGAATAATCAAATTAAGTGAAACTGCAGCTTTATTTTTGATTTTGTATTGGTCTCCTTTTACACTGATGTCCAGTAATTAAGATGTGCCAGAAGTCCATTGAAATACTAGTTCAAAATCATGTAACCGAGTTTCCCTTCCCCACTACTCTATCCATTGTCACTTAGTGGGCTCAGCCTTTCTTCACCCAGTGGCCAAATGTAGTCTATCAGTGATTACAGTTGCATTAGGGACGCACAGGAATGTGTATTGATTGACCCAGGGCGGTGTAGAAGGCCCATGAAAAACCTCAGTGTGCTACCGTTTTGCATCACCTGTCATCCGCTCATGCATTCTGCGGTGAGCTCCTGGAGTCCTGGTAAGTATGCGGTGGTAACAGCATACTCCAAAGGCATCTGCCACTCCCAGTTCTCTCTCAAACTCCTCAAATGAGTCCTAAGTTAAAACAAATAAGATTGGAAGGTAGCTCACTGTGCCTCTTGCGTCCCTTCTCCGTGCATTACCGCTGTGCGTTAGTGAGCTGAGCTCTCCATTAGAGAGGAAGACAAGCGGATGACCTCACTTCAGCAGCAGTGATTTAACGCAAGGGATGTAGCATTGTGTTGCTCCTCAGCAATTGGGGGCTGGTGATTTGGAGTCCATGGGCGCACACTTGATCTTCCCCAAGAGTGCATCACCTCCCACGCTCCAATGCGAAGGCCTCCAGCTCTCATCAGCCAAAGGAAATGTGCCTCTCTGGCCAGGACTAGATTTTATACAGCCCTTGAGAAATCACTCAACTTATCAACAGTGAGCTACTGTACCACGAGGAGCACTGATAGGATGGCGCGAGCCTGAGCTTAAAACCCCTTGACTGCAATACTCACTCTCCAAAGCAGATTTTGTTTACTTGTTGTTCTTGCTGCGAGCACGGCTGAACACAATACCCCTTCTGCTGGTTTCCATATCACTGCTGCTTCAACAGAGGCGTACATAGCCCATTTATATAAAGAGAATAATAGCGCCCCCCAAATTTTTGATATTCATTAAAAAAAAAAAAAAAATTAAGCTGTGTTGTTTTTAATGACAAATATTTTTTTAAAAGTACAGTCCAAAATTGAAACTGAATATTTTTAACGACAAAAATAGAGTACACCCACTTTTGTTTAAAAACTAGCTTCATCCACGCCACCCCTCCCAACGCTGCTTCGGCGCTCCCAACGGCAAGCACCAGCAGTGCGTGATCTCCGTCTTGTTGTGCAGAGTGAATATGTAAGTGCACCTTGGTTTAACCAGGATATGTGACAAATGTCTTACATTCTTCTCAAGCCAACACATTATTATTATTACTAGAATGCTTTTTGTTTGCTGCTGTTCGATCAAGTTGCTCGGTAGGAGTTAGAAAACATTACAGGCGCTCAAACAGTAGACCTACCACAGCCCTTTTGGATTGGGATGAGAGAAACAAGCATCTGCGATGTGTATGTGTTAATATTAAAGCCTTTAGTATTGCTATTTATCGAGCTGCCCAGTGTGTGTGTGTGTGTGTGTGTGTGTGTGTGTGTGTGTGTGTGTGTGTGTGTGTGTGTGTGTGTGTAAGATTGTGTGTGCACAAGTGCATGTGTACATTTAAGAAGAGAAGAACAAAGAGAGACTGCCTTTCAAGAAAATTGGTCCACAATTTTGTCCTTACTCTACGGAGCTGGGCTACTCCAGAATCATGCATACAGTCATGGGGTATGTTGTGGAGTCGCTCGATAAAAAGATATTTTCCTTTCCCAGATATTAGGGTTACCATATATTGATATTTTATTATAATATTCCTTTTCTCCTGTGCTGCCGCTCATCATGTAAATAAACTTCATCAGATTTGATTGACTCGCAGACTTACTTCAAACTTCACGTACAAACCCCTGAACCCCGGTCTTTTTCGCAACCATAGACCTGTCTGTAGTGGCCTGAAACCTCTGATCCGAGAATCGCCCCCAACCGTCAGCACAACGGGATGCCAAATGTGGCTTGAAGACGACTTGCATCAGACAGTGCACTGTGGCTCTCATACAACCGAGCATATAAGTTAAGCAAAACATCATGCACAGTGGAACATCTAAGGTCAAGGGCAATCTGTTTCCAGGATGCTCGGGAACCTTATTTCATTTTAAAATACATTTGCCCGATCCAGAAATGGAAAGTTAAATGAACATGGACTTGGTTCATAGCCTTTGCTTTTGTTAACTGGAGCAAAATATCTTTATTTATTCATTTTTTTAATCGTGGCACTCTCACACATTGTAATCAATACACCCACTGGCAGTTTCTATATCTACCCAAAAAGTGGACTTCAGCATAGGCGCATCTAGGCCATTTTTAAAAACTTAAAACTCCTAGGTTAAACATAACTTCTTTTTTTTAAACCCATATAATTCCATTTTATCTGATTTTGCTATGCCGGTACAGTGATCGACTGGTTAGCATGTCCACCTCACAGTGCAGAGGTTGTGTGTTCAATTCCGTATGTAGCGCTTTCACATTCTCCCCATGCCTGCATGGGTTTTCTCCGGGTACTCCGGTTTCCTCCCACATTCTAAAAAGATGTACGGTCTGTTAACTGAACACTATAAATTATCCTTAGGTGTGATTGTGGGTCCGAATGTTTGTTTGTCTAGGTGTACCCTGCAATTGGCTGGCAACCAGTTCAGGGTGTGCCCCGCCTACTGCTCAAAATCAGCTGGGATAGGCTGCAGCACGCACGTGAACCTTGTGAGGATCAAGCAATTTGGTGCAATGGATCGATGATTTTGCAACATATATCGTGCATGTGTATATGTGCATCTCTGTGTGCATGTGCCTGTGTGTGTCTGTGTAGCAAGAGAAGAATGCTGACTGGGCCAGGCATTTGGTCCTGTGCGGCTACTGCAGTGTGTCCTGTCTTATTAGCTGCTGTCGTGATTGGTGATATCATGAAAAGCAGCTGAGTGCAGCTTAGTTGTGCTAATCAGAGGGTCAGATTTGTACCAGCTGCCTCTCAGGGACACAGAGGACCCTTATTCTCTCAAAAAACAAAACACACACACACACACACACACACACACACACACACACATGCACGCACACAAAAACACATTGCAGCCTCAGTCAATTTCTGACAGTTAACATATGTGCTCTGATTGCTTTGCGTTTCAGGGTAGTTTTACTTGTGATTGTTTCCTCTTCAATTCAGGGTTTCTGCATTTGAAACTCGACCAGGCTTGTTTTCTCAATGTGAAAATCCAAATGTTGTCAAATCCCCTTTCCTTCGGGAACAAAAAGGGGCATTCTATTCTTGTAGAGGATCTCCGTCTACCCCTGATGATTCTGAAAGCAACGGAGGCTTTCCTCATGGAAACTTTTACACATTCTGGAAAGTTTCCCAGACCCCAGGACTCTCCAAAACCCTTAATGATGATTGAGAGTGCGTCCACACCACGCTGAAAACATGCTGAGTCGATAACATTGGAGTGTGCCGCAAGGCTGGCTTTAGGATCAGAGGGGAGAACTGAAAAGACAGAGTTAGGGGGAAGGGTGTATATTTAATTCAAGGTTGAAAGTGTCTAATGGGACTGACTAAAGCAGAGTTCCCTCAATACGGTATGTTTTTTTTTTTTTTTTTAAATATAAACTTCCTGTATGTCTTTAAACAGTGTAGTCAGCAAGATGTGGAGGTATTCATCGAGCAAGTGACCCCAAACTTTTTGAACCGATGTCCCCTCTTATGAAGGTCAAGACCAGATCAATGTGTGTCGGAAAAAAAAAAAGTTTGTGGTTAAGTGCAATGCCAAGAACGCAGCCCTCCAGCCAAAGTGATATTGACAGGTACGAGAGAAATGGTGATGGCTTTTTTATTATTAATGACCACAAACAGGATGTAGGTATTTTACTATTGTTGTTATTGATGTCTTCTCATTAGAATACTGTTTTCCTGGCAGACTTAAACATGACAAGTCATAAGTCGAAGACTTGGGAGAAGCTTTTAACCGCAAAATAATACTTCATTTTCAACATATTACTCGCCACGTTTGCCGCACAACATTGATGCATACAATCTGTATTTCCTCATATCCAGAACTGGTGAGAGTGCAGAGGTAGGAGGCACAGATTAGGGCATTTCCAGTAATAATGATAATAATAATGTTTGTGTAAAATAGTTCAGTATAGGTTAGGGCTGGTCACTAATAGTGTCGTGGTTGACACAGCTGTGTCAGGTGCAGCGGGTGTGTGTTCGGTTCCCACTCGGTGTGAATGCAAGTGTGAATGTTTCTGCCAAAATTCAGTTAATTTTAAGTAGGTTCCAGAGCAGGTTAACTCCTTTTTATTTTTCTCAAAAATGCTGCATTTTAGTTTCATTTTAAATCAGTTCTGGTATTTTTTTCGTTTTATTGTATGTGGAGTATTTGTCGAGTGCAAGATTAAAAAAAAAAAAAAAAAAAAGCTCACAAAGTTTTGTGCAATAAAGTCAACAACAAATCTTGAACGACAGACAGATGCACTGTCATACTGAAATAAATCTGATTAAAATGAACCCCGAAAGCTCATGTGTGATATTAATAGACAAAGATGAAAACAGAGGGATTTTTTGCGATCATCGTAATTAGTTTTAGTTTGATTCATAAACATAAGATGTAGTTGTGGTTAGGTATCTTTGTTAACAAAAAGGTTTTTTAGTTCTACACCGGAAAAAAAAAGGTGTTAATTCAATTTTCTTTCATCAATTGTTTGCACAAAATAAAATCATCTGGATCCAGAAACATTTTTTGAAAGTAGATGTATAGTTTAATTTAAAACATGTTTCTGGATCTAGATGATTTTATTTTGCACAACCAGTCGACAAAATACAATTGAAAAGATTCCTTTTTTCGGTGGAGTTATTTCATAATTTTTTTTTTCCAACTATAATCACCGTGAGAGGGACACAGGTAAAATCGTGGAGCAAGCTTTAGCTCGAGGTCTTGTCGACAATCTAGTAGTTGGGTGCTTTGTTACTTTTAAAAGGAAAATGAAGAAATGATGTGCTGGAGAGTTGAGCCCCCATGTCACTTCAGTTCATCGGAAGGCCTTTGGATTACCCTTACATCATTTATCACCATTGGCAGAACATAAGAGGCTTTAGATTCTTGGTAGCGATCCGCTTGCTTTTTTTTAAGACATATTTGACACTATTGTCAGGATTGTGTGCACGCTGAACAAATAACTCGGTCTAAGTGGTTGCATATGAATGCGGCAATGGGGTCATATCGCACGTAATACATATTTAAAAAAAAAAAACTATCTGGAACATAATTTGTCCTGATCAGATGCATAAAGATTAATGTGTAAAAAACAATCCATTCATTGCCCAATTGCGCTGGCTCAATTTTGCATGCGTGTGCACCGCAGCGCTGGCTGAAGAGCCAGAGGATCTGGTCTGGTTTCAATTGCCTTGTCATAATATCCATAGTCACCAACAAAGAATGCGTCTGCTAAAAAAAAAGGAAGAAACGACACCTAAATTATCCAAATAAATTGATTTTCCCATTAGTCTGGGATGTGACACTCATAAATTGTAGATGTGATCCTTAGGTTCAGATTTTCAATTACTAGTGTTTGCTCTGTAAACACATCATCAATTTGTCAGATTTGCTACTGGAGGAAGGTCTAACTTATTTTCTATAATTCACCCAAGCTGTGTCAAAAAGGAACAACATACTTCTGATAGAGTGTGAAACACTGCTCCAAAAGTACAATTGGACTCGACTCAAGAACGCTGTTGATTCAAGCCGCACCAAATATTTGAAGCTCTGTTTCTTAAGTTAATCACGCATGACGTATCTCGTACACTTTCTCCTGACGCAGCCGTTTAAAGGGTCGGTTTACGTGGCCCACATTCTGAGGTTTTTGAGAACACAAGTTGAAAAGCCGCAGAGACGCACGGATCGTAACGGGTCAGGACTCAGACAGGGTCTGCGGCTTGGCTGGGATATGTATCTGTGTACACAGTATTTGTGATCATGCAGCTACCGCCTCGGAGTATGACAAATGTCAGTGTGGTTGACTGCAATGACAGGATTCCCAAGAAAGCTTGACGTTCCTTATCTGTGCCCAAGTTATGAAGTTGCGTGCATAAAGTAAACTTTTTTTTGTGGTAGGTCCCCTTCTCCCCTTCTCTGAGTAATGACTGAATGACAGAGACTAAGCTGTTTTGTTTGTTATTAAAAGCACATTCTGCCACTACTTTTTAACCGCCGTTCCCCTTTGGAGAGCTTGCTGAAAACGCCACAAATGCTGCAGAGTAACAGAAACCATACATTAGCTTTTAATGGAGGATATCTCCAGTTGGCAAATACGGTGTGGAATGGAAAAATCTGAGCAAATCTCAGCACATTTGGGTTTCATCCACAGATCACCAAGAAAGTCGTGGCTCTCTTGTAGCAGCGCAAGGAGGTCAAAGTTCACCAGTGCAAACTGTCTACTTTTCAAATCTATTTATTTCATGTGTGAACACAGACATTTTACCACGGAAAGAGCACAAGAAAATGGACTGCTGGATGCGTGGATTTTTTTTCTTTCCAACATTTCATCGCAATGCTTAGGATTGGTTTTTAATCATGGAAGTAAATTCTAGCATCAGTAAACAGAAACAGCCTCTCCATTCCAGACCACTTTTAGACAGCTCCCTTCTGTTTTCATTGTGTTCGCTCAGTGAAAAAGTATCGCGCTGTGCGCATGTCAGGAGAAAGTTCTCATTCGGCTATTGGATATCGCTAAAGCCCCTTGGGTTTGCAACACTTGAATTAGCATGAGTCAGTAACACCCCGAAATAAGTCAGCGGAAATCGGGAGGAGGTATTTATAACGCTATATATATAAAGTAATCGATTGATTTATTGGTCTGAAATACGAGTAGTGCGTACTTTGCAGTAGAGTGAAAACAAGTGTGGTTTCAATGTTACAGTCCATGAAGGAACCCTCAACATTCATGTTGACAGGTACACAAAGTGCAACTGTCAAAATATTGAAGCTTTCAGATCATTCTGTGGTTATTCAAACTTGCCAAAAATCATTTCAAATGTTTAAAGAGAGTTGTTGATTGTTCAAATTCAGTTTGCTGATGGGCCTAAATTAGAGATAGCAATCTGGAAAATTTGGGGTTAGAGGAATTTCATCATCAACTCACATCCAGGAATATTCAAAGAGCATGAGAAGAAGCAGGTCAGCCATATGAAGACGTGAGACATACACACAGACAAGCAGACTGAGAGGAAGAGGGGAAAAACTGAGGTGGAAGAAAGTTGGTTGAGATGTTGGTGATTTTTCCCTGGCAGCTTCTCCAATTGCCTGACACATAGACTTGTGCGCACGCACACACACACACACACACACACACACACACACACACACACACACACACACACACACAGAACCTCAATGTGCCCCCTTTGTGCCTGTCGAAATCTAAGAGCGATAAACAGCAGCGAAGCTCAAGATCGCAACTCATTTCCTTGCAGCATAGGGACCTACAAAGCAGTGGGTGAAACTATTTACTTTTGAGGAGGGAGTAATCATAATCACTGAAATGCAATTGTCCGACTGTTGGCATGTGACCCACTGCAGCTATAAATCTCAACAGGTCCCTGTACTCTCCTGAATGTATTTGACCAATCTCGGCTGCTTTCACAGCAACATTTTAACAAATAGGGCAATAATTTCATGCTCACAAACCTTTTTTTCTATTCGGAAGAAGGAATTCACATTTGAAATACACAAACTGTATTTAACACCGAAGGACAGGAATGATTTTCCACCCATCCAATTTATGTACTGTGGATCCTGTTCAGGGCCACAGAGAAGATGGAGCGATCCTTGCTGACATTTTAAGCAAAATAAATCCACACCCTGGATTGGTTGCCTGTCAGTCGCAGGACACATATGGAGACAAACAATAAGTCATTCCCTCATTCACAATGTTACTGAATAGGGACTGAACCCGCAGTGCCTGCATCAAGGAACTGTGAATTAATTTAACTCACTGCAAAAGTGTATCATTGTCTTCCGGCCTCACCCAATTATAGACATGGAATCGCCTTTAATGGCGGCCCGGTGGTCCAGTGGTGAGCGCGTCGACCTCACAGTGCAGAGGTACCGGGTTCAATTCCATCTCCGGCCTCCCTGTGTTCTCCCCGGGCCTGTGTGGGTTTTCTTCGGGTACTTTGGTTTCCTCCCACATTCCAAAAACATGCGTGGCAGGCTGATTGAACACTCTAAATTGTCCCTCGGTGTGAGTGTGAGCACAAATGATTGTTAGTCTCTGGGTGCCCTGTGATTGGCTGGCAACCTGTTCAGGGTGTCCCGCGCCTACTGCCTGAAGACAGCTGTGATAGGCTCCAGGTCCCCCCGCGACCCTCGTGAGGATAAGTGGATCAGAAAATGGATGGATGGATGGATGAATCGCCTTTAGTCAAAACCACCATTTCTGGATTGGAACGCACACACATAGTGTTCATTAACATGTATAATTATATATTTGTGTGTCATGGTTAACTGGCATTGTATCATGTCAGACTTTTCGGGAGATTTTTGTTGTTTTGTTTTTCCGTATTGCAAAATGTTTATTTTTTTTCTCAATTTCCCTCCCATGATGATGATGCATCCCTGATGGCTTGAAAAAAAATAATGGACTGTAATTTCAAGACTACAAAACGCACCTGATGAAAAGCCTTAACAGCTAAATTTAGCTTTAAAAAAATTTTTATACATGCATTAGCGGCTTCGTATTAATAGCTGCGTGGGTTTCATGTTATAATGTGGGATATTTGCAAACAAAAAGATGTCAGACAGATGTTTTTTATTTTTAACATATATTTACTGTAAACACCGGTAGATGCTTTTTTTTTTCACCCAAACCACCGCAGGTAGTTACACAATAGCATCCTAGATCCTTTCTCAGTCTCTCTTGTCACAATTTGACAATTTGCAGACAAGCTTCACCACCAGCCTATGAAAACCAATTTGCTACATGTTTGGGAGATGCAGGGGATGCTTGGACTTTTTTCAGTATAAGTCCATGAAGGCATGTCGGTCCGTGGCTGAACTTGCTGTCGTCTTGCCAAACAAACAACGGAGAGACAGGTCGCAATGCAGAGATGGCTATATTTATGGCACTCATTCCCTCTACTCATTTAACTCAGCTCAATAGGCTTCATTTTTATACTATATACTCTTTAAACACACAACTTCCAGATTTCTCTCTCCCTCACACATGTGCACTCCAACCTTTGACGTGTGACGTGTTGGGTAATTTCATTCGTCTTTCGTGATGAAACAATGGATACGTCTTTTGGCAGCTTGAAGCTCTTCAGTAAAAATTCATAAACAAACCTAGTTACGTTAAAAGCCGTTATGTTGGGAAAAAAAGGAAAAAAGTATTCACTTATTGTCTGGAAAGTTTGGTAGATGTCACCATGTCCTCACCTTTAATGTCGATACAAAATATTAACAATATAGGCTCCAGATGCATGCCATCTTGTCAGGGTTCAATGTAGAGCTATGTCTTCAGGGTGTTTTTTTTTTGAAAAGGACTTGACTAGAAGGGTTGAATAAAAACAAAAAAGTTCAGAGTCTTGAAAAGGTTCAGAATATGCCCCAAGGAATCGCCCCACTCTGGGTCTTTGGCAATTTAGGCTTTAAGGTCGTCGGGTAGCTTTCAAGTTCAGTGCACGGAGCATTAATCAGAGAACAGTTCAGCACATCTAGCCGCATCCCAAGAGCTGTTTAAAAACTGAAGCCATGTTTGTGCGCCCGGCAGGAGCTTTGTAAGATTTAGGTTACCCTCAGAGTAATAATGAGTGTCTTTTCTGTGACTTTTGACTTCTTGTGTGTGGAGGAGGATGTTCTAGTTGAGCTAAAATTCTTTGTATCCCTTTGTATCCCCTATTTAAATCAAATATGACCGAAAACCAACCAATGCGGATAGGAGAAAAAAAATGGCACTTTTTACAAAGTGTTTTTTTTTTCTTTCAAGAAACGCAATCCAAAGTCCACAGTTTTGTTACACACAGACACAAATAAGTTACAGGAGGGAACCAGTCTAAGCCTTCTGTCTATGATGGATAGTAAACAATAAAGTGTGCACCGAGGTTAACCTTGTTGGACAGGCACAGCACTGTTTCTCCGTGTATAAATACAAAAAAACAACTTCAAAATCCCACTTCACAACTAATATGCGGCAGGTGATTTAAAGAAGATCAAGCAAATGCACAAACGCATCGACAAATCATCATCTTTTCCGTCACACGGCCAAGTTCTCACTCAAATGAGGTAAACTGGCTGAAGTCTGATTGTTTCAGTATGCTCATATTTTGCGCCAGCCTCCACAGCAGCATACGTTTTTTATTCAGACTCTGTCATAGAGAGTTTATAGGACGGTTGAGTGATTTTATCATAAACCTGTTCATGATGAGGGCTAGAAATAACTTTTAATCCATCTCCTTTCGTTCCTCAATCCTACAGTCATGCGCTTCCCTCTGTACAGTGGATATCCAAAGTAAAAAGTTAACAGTTGCCATACATGAAATGATACCGGTTTGTGTTGTGTTTTTTGCAATGTACAATAAAAAAAATAGCAGAGCTAATCAACGTACCAGAAGACCTGGTGAGAACGATAACTTCGGTGTGGTTTTTCAGACCCGGCACTGCAAACGCTTGCATAGGAATCATCATGAAATAAACTATTTTAACCCTTTATTTGCCCTGAGGGCTTTCCAATTCCTACTTCTTCAATTTTGTTGTTAACTGGAATTCAATAATACTCTCAAGAAAATTATCAGCATCATGGTACTGTGCGTGTGACAGTGCATGTGCATGTGCGTGGCGTGCCCGGAAAAATACAGATAGTTTTATGACAAAGTAGTATGACAAAAAGTAGGTTTTTTTTTTTTCCTTTTAACTATTGCAAACTCTACTTTTAACCGACCACATTAAAACTCATGTTGAATGGGAACCAGCACGCATCTGCCTCCATTTAAAGTTCCTCTGACTAACCTTAAATAAAGTTGAAATATTCTAGTAGGCTTTTCCTGGCATCTGTTTGCTTTTGAACAGAAGCTTTGTGCTCACATAATTTGGAACCATTAATAATTCCCTCCACCTTCACCAGGACACCAGTTCCAAGTGAAAAAAACAACAACAACCCAAAATCACGATGCTGCTGCCACCAAGATTAACTGCTGGTATGGTGTTTTAAGGTGGCTTGAGTTTACGTGAAACATAACACCGACACTCTTATTACACCTGAACAGTTACAGTACATAGTAGATGCTAATATGGATGGTAGCATATCCACTCCTGAACAAAAATTAAAACAAAGTGTTAACCATGAAAAGTGTGTTATCCAGATGTGTGACTGGCTCTGGTCAGAAAATGCAAATTGGGATATTCATATACCCTAATTCAGTGGTCACCAAACTTTTTGAGAGTGAGGGCTACTTCATGTGTACTGATTGTGTGAAGGTCTACCAAATTGATACACATCTGAAATAACATATTTGTTCAAATTACCTTTAATAATATTCATGTGTTATTTTAAATACTTGATTTAATGATTTCTACTCACATTGTCCTAGCACAGGCGAGCTACTCATGTGGTCCTCACAGGCTATCTGGTGCCCGCGGGCATCACGTTGGTGACCCCTGCAATTCTACACTTCATTCATTTTACAATACTATATAATACATGAAAGTACCGCAGCAATTTATGACGTAAAAGCAATTTTAATGTTGCCAGGTTGAACTCGCTAGTTTTGTGAAAAAAGGTTTTGGCACATACTTCTTTCAAAGTTCCACAGCAAACAGTACCTTAGGAAAAACATATTGACCCCAAGCTTCAAGGAAATGGCAATGATCACTGGAAAGCCTGAAACTGACTCCTCTGTGATTTCATGGTCAGCACAGAAAGCAGGAGCCACCACATAAACAGCTCTTCCTTATCCTCCCAGGGGACCACCCTCTCACGGGCACACCCGCAGCCTCCTGGGTCTTGGAGGAAATGAAAAGATGAGGAGGAGGAGGAAGAGAGGGAAGTGATGCTATGAGGCACAGAGGGAGGTGAGATAGGCAGAGGCACATCAGTTGAGAGCACGATCAAAGACAAAGGTTACGCACCACCGCAGCCAAAACAAGCACACCAGAGGTGGAAATTTCGATGAAGCTCTTTAGATAATCTAATTTGGGATACTGCTAAGCTTGGATCACATTTTTTGTTGTTGTTATTTTTAAGTGAACACCTATGCACATTTTCCAAGGTCAAATTTTACTGGGCTTGGCCTCACCCTGAACTCGTCACCAATCATTCGCAGCACAAAATATGACAAACAAACAATCGTACTCACATTTGCATCTCTTGGCCATTTGGGCACCGTCCACAAGGAAATGCTTGACAGTGTATCTTCAAAGGCTTATTTGTTTTTGTTTTTAATCGTTTTGACCTGGCCATTTGGGCACCGTCCACAAGGAAATGCTTGATAGTGTATCTTCAAAGGCTTATTTGTTTTGGTTTGTTTTTTTTAATCGTTTTGACTTTTTGTCATTTTGGGAGCCTTTAAACTATCATTTTTGCAGCCAGGTACCAGAGTGGGTGGCTCTCCAAAAACTTGATAAACGCGGTGTTGAAAACGGATGGATGGCTGTTCTCTACCTTGCCGTGATCTGGCTTTTAGTTCTAAAGCAGAAGTTGTAGCACATCGTCAGTTCACACAACTATATCATATACTGCTTGCTTCATATTCACTGCCACTACATAGTATCGTCATTGTGTTCTCTCTTTTGGTTGACTTCCTGTTGCAGTGTTATGGTGCCACTTCAGGCTCGGCATATGTATTACAGCTTTTCAATGTCTTCGTGAGCACACCCACATTTCTTGAAACAATTCTGTGGTTATAGGAAAAGCTTTAAAAGCAACAAAGATCAAGCTTGACTCTGTTTCTGTGTGGCCAAATTAAGAGTTAAGCGTGAATTAGCCTACTATGCATGTTTTTTGCAAAGTGGATATAAACCAGAATACCCAGAGAAAACCAACAAAGAATGCTTGCCACATACTATACTCTATATCTCTCCTTCTGCTCTTTCTCTTTATTGTTTTTTTGTATTTTGCTTGTCATTAGCCATTTTCTTCCAAATTGGCTAAAATTGGTCCCACAATTGGGATTCATAGCACTATCTTTCGCTTTACCATATGCTTGGCAGCCATGTGTTTTATTGGCGTGTAGAGAGACACAAATGTGGGGAAAATTAAAAAAAAAAAAAAAAAAAAGTTTTTTGGGACGAATGTTCCTTCCTCTTTTGTGGTCTGAGCATTTGTTTGTCCCCAAAGTGTCACATGACCTGCGCAGAAGGACTCTTTTTTTGGGTTTTTTTTTTTGTATACCTCCATCCTCTGTACTTCTATTTAACACTTGGAAATGAACTCCCTGTCTCTCTATATTATTGCATCCTAAGGCTCCAAGGTTGATTTATTAGGCTTTTTATCATGATAAAGTACATTCATGAAATACTCCCAATTTTTTAATAGACTTACAGTATGTCTGCCTGTTTTATCTGAGGACTTTTTTTTTAATTTTTACTTTATTTTCCATCTTCTGCCCCTTGACCTCTTCGTTTTTCATGCTGTTATCGACATAGGATAAGTGACGTTTTCAGAGGCTCTCCGCCCAGTCATTTGACATATGTGTGTGCGTGTGCGTGTGCGTGTGTGTGTGTGTGTGTGTGTGTGTGTGTGTGTGTGTGTTTGTGTGT
>NW_017806059.1:841260-855229 GCF_001891065.2 Hippocampus comes | reverse complement strand
CAAAGGGTGCCGCGGGGGCTCCTACCCCAAGGGAAAGCCACTAGGTTTCTGAAGAAGCCCCGACATTATTGAACTCGAGTGCACAACACTGCTCGCTAACAGTCTGGACAAAGGCGCTGGGACAGGTCAGCTTCAAGCTGAACCCGTTTTGGCATAATGCTCAAGGTTGGGTTACTTTTTTTCACTCTCCGCCAGCTCATTGCCATCGCAACTGATTTAGCTGGAGATCAGGTTTCACCTGCTGAACACTAAGAGTGGCTCTGGGGCGTCTAGACCACAGGGAAGCCACTAGGTTTCTGAAGAAGCCCCGACATTATTGAACTCGAGTGCACAACACTCCTCGCTAACAGTCTGGACAAAGGCGCTGGAACAGGTCAGCTTCAAGCTGAATCCGTTTTGGCATAATGCTCAAGGTTGGGTTACGTTTGCTCTAATGTATTAAATCGGTCATAGTTTGAATTTGAAATTGACTATTCCAATTTTTCCAGATCTCTGCCTTGGGTCCATCTGCCGTTAGCTTTGGGCAAAAGTAAAAGGATCACGTTGTCATCATTCTGACAGAAGCAACGGCCAACGAATATCTCCCTTACATTTGATTTTAGGCCAAATGGTAGTGGAGCAGCCCAGCTCACAGTTGAGAGATTCTGCGTTCGAATCACGGCTGATAAAGGACAGACCGATATATGGATACTCAAGTAGCAACTTAGTCAATAAGCGTATGACATTTATTAGAATCACAGCTAATGCATCTGTGTGCAATGAAAACAATGACAAAGTGGATGAATTGTCAGTGATTGCATCTGTCTGGACACCTTATTCACATTTTACTGTTTGTTGTGTTTCTCTGGGCAGAGGCCAAAAAAAATGAAGTGTTGTAATGAGCATGAACAGTTGTCAAGTGGTGTTGTCTGATAGATGTTCTAACTTATTGACCCTTCTAGATTATATTATCTTATTAGAACCTGAACAAGGTTCCACCTACGCAGCTTTGTGTATTTTTTTTCTTTTAGGGAGAGCTATTGGTGTTCAGCATGCCTTTGTCTAAATGGTGGTCATATTACTACTTTGAAGCTATGAGACATTTATGTATTTGAATGTGCGTCAGGTTCAATTACCCAGTCAGTCATTCAATAGACTTCACATTTCTGGAAGGTGCATTCATATTTTCGTGGCTCGTATTTTATTCAACAAATCTCTCAGCTGCCCAAGCAGCGTTAATATGTTGTAGGTCATGGCAGGTTGCTCTTATGGTCCACTGATCGCAAAGGCTCTGCTCCTAATGAACAATGTCACTAATGTTTGAGTCAGTCTACCGCGACATGTTTTTCTCTTTTCGCCAGGGGAATAATGCAGTTCATTTTTCCACTGTTTTTGTTTATTCATGAGCGTGTATCCTCTCAGTTACAGCTTTCCGTGATTAGACTGAGCTCCTGAACGAAGTAAGAAAAAACAACCAAATCAAATATGTTTGTCCAGCTGTCCGCTGAGATGACACGATGAATTTGCTAAAACATATCATGTGTTCATGGGCAAAATAGCCGGGATTTTAACGCTCTCCACCTGTCCGTGCTCTTTGTGCAATAGAATGATGCATTGCAGCCAGACTCCACGTTGAACAAAATGTTCCCAAGCATGTCTGACTGCATTCCTTCATGCTGCATATCTGAGATTGATCTAGTCACTTCAGAGAAGGTGGGATTGATTGCAAAATGAAATGCTGTCATGACACATACCTGACTTGATCTTATTTTGTTTTACTGATGCAAAAAAAAAAAAAAAAATCACAATATTTTTAGAGACTTTGCAAGATCTTTGCATGTATGTGGTGGCCACCTCTCTTCTTATTTTATGGCAGTCTGGCAGATGAAAGTGTTAAAGATAGTGTCTTTGGTTTGGGGTGACATCTGACCACATCCTGCTTCTGTGGTCTTCACTCTTGACGCTGTGTACGTAAAACAAAAACAAAATGAGAAACTTGCACGTTTTGTGTCACTTTAGCACCTTTTTTCTCAGAATGGAACATGATCAGGTCTGCCAGTGGAAAGTATGAGTTGCTAATAGCGGTAAATGGAAGCTGCATGATTGCAGTTTCAGAATTGTTTGAATAAAGAAAGGATGTGATTGTTGTTTGGGTTTTTTTTTTGTTTTGTTTTGTTTTTTAAAAGCAATATAAAAGATCTTTTTTTTTTCTCAACGACCAGGCTTTTGGGTTTTCCCCTCGCTCTTCAGGACTACCTGGAGCAATTTGCTCACCTTGGCTCTAGAGTTGAGAAGTGATATAAAAGTTAGATGGTTTCATTGTTAAATGTGTGCACACTTCCTTCAAGCCCTGCGGTGGCAGAGCTAAAAATAACCCTAAGCATGCACGTAAATGCCTGTTGAGCCAAACAGAGTTCAAAACAGCCTGCAATGTTGGCACAGGTTGTGTTTTTCCAATGGGAGTTCCTCCTGTTTCAGGAGGTGAGTCCCATACAACGTGCGTGTGTGTGCATGCGCGCACGTGTGTGTGTGGCCTGCTTCAAAGCGTGCAATCTTCCTTTGCGATTTCTGACGAAGACAAGATATTAGAAGCACTTCTCATGCAAATTCACCGTAACAAACAACATTATAATAACATATATTAAACCCACTTATAATATCTCTCAAAACTGTATGATCAAATTCACCTCATTTATTGATCAAACTAGATTGTGACTTGTCAAGCGAGTTTCTCACCTCACCTTTCGTCGCATGTCTTCTTCCGATGACGCCCTTGACTAAATCAGCGTGCCAGCGTATCTTGTAAAAACACGTTGCCATAAGGTGGGTGCACTTCCTGTCTTGACTCCTCACTGTTAGACCCCCGTCTGTCGCCGTCTACATCAGTCAGCTTTATCGCAATCAGCTTTATAAGTGGGGAGCTTCTTGTTTGCGTTGAGTTGCAGGACTCGAGGTCCTCGCCATCTTCTCGCTCACTTCCCTCTGTTTTGCCAAAGAATACAAAGTAGATAAAAGCAGCAGGCTGATCTGCGCCTGCCCGACTGTGGGAAAGGCGCAGGCACAGGAAAGACACAAGGATGACTTGTGTGAAGAGATGTGTGCACGGGGCCGATATGACTTTTCAAGGACAATAGATTGTTTGGATTCCAGGTTAACGGTATTTCCGAATTCCACTATTTGATGTCGTTTTTTTTTTTGCCCAAAGTGATGTTAGGCATCATGTATGTACAGCAAGCTTGTTGACACAGGTTGTGTAACTTGGTCTCTTTTAATGAGATGTCATCTTGTTCTTGGAAATATTTCAGTGAAAAGGTTTGGGGAGTGCTCCAAACTGTTGACTGCATCGGGCAGTCAACAGTTTGCTTGACATACTACTAATCACTTGGGTCAATCAATTAGTGCTAATTTATTCCGATGAAATTGTGACTTTCTCTCTCTCATATTACAAATCCTCAAAACTTGATGACATATAATAGGAATTTCCAGCTAACATGCAAATATGATCCCTTAAGGTGCCAGGAGTCAGCTGGAGACAAAAAGTTGCCTGATACAAAGCCATAACATCATTGTTAAATTGACCTGACCTCCTTGCTCATCAAATCCGATAATCCGGTGACAAGGATGTGTTTGGGCCAACAAAAAGTAAAAATGTCATCATTCTAAATGAGACACACTTTGTTCTTTGATTGAGTCGGAGTACATGGAGGGATGGCGTGTAACGTAGGAAGTGATTTATAATACAGTCGTTATGTGACTTCTCAACCTCTAGCCTGTCACGTTCAGACCGAAACGAATAATGTTTTCAGATTCCAAAAATGCAGGCTGAGACAATGTGCGATAACAAAAATATTTCTTAAAGAAAATAAACAAAGTACAAACTGATTTTTTTTGTCACAAGGAGCCAGGAAAAACAATGCATGGAAGAAAAATTGCTTGGCAAGGCAAGGTTCAACACTGTGACAATAAACAAACGACATATCAAACGTCCAATAGCACGAGAACAGTGATCAAGAGCAATAACTGAAAAACAAAAATACTGACAAAACAAGGATCGATGAACAAAACGAGAGCGACTATGAATAATATCGAGAGGTCTAGAATACAACACTTGAAGCACAACAGCGAGCAAGGTCAATAATCAGACAGTCCTTAAATACATGGCAAGGCTTGATTGGAAATGTGGCACAGATGCGCCTGCTGGAGGGAAACGTCCGTCACTCCAGCTGGAGCTCAAACACAATCAAGACAGAACATTACACAGCCATAACACATTATGCTGTATCATATTAACTCATGTGCTAGGGTGTGATTTTAGAAAAAAAATGACCTGGTATTTTTTTGTTGTGTTTGTTTCCACAGTTAACGAGATCATCAGGAATGACCTTTCCAGCATTTCCGTTCACACTCATGCTTAGATCATTGATCAATGGTTGTGCAGCAGCAGCAGCAGCAAACACACACAGGCACACACAACTTTCAACTAAAAACAATACTGAGGAGAAGACCAATAAGATGAAGAAGAGCCACCACGAAGCAGGATCTCCCACCTGTCCTGTGTTGCTATCAGTTCCTTCTTCAGACTTGTTCCAGATTCACAACGTTTGAATATCTAATCTAAATATGTAAGTATATCTGTTATGTTATTTGTACAAACGGAAAGCGATATCAATGGCAACACTTGCCTTAATTGACAAATGACAATCTTCATTTGGAGTGTTTGGTATTGGTGTCAAGTTCGTGCATGGACAAACTAATGCGGTGATAACAACTGTCTTGTGTCTACATTTTGTTTCGTTTCGCGCTGTCAGACCGCAGAAAATAAATTGGTGCCTTACTTGTAGAGAAAATGACAGACAGCAGCAGACACAGAAATGCAAATGATGGTAAATTATAACCCCAAGTGCAACGTTTTTATATGACACTTTTGTATCATTTTCATGATTTGTTTATGGGGAAAATGGACCAAGGTTGGGAATGACGTCAGGGAGTATGTGAACAAATAGATTTGTTTTCTTTGATCTTTTATTCTCATTGCTCATTTATACTGAATGTTATGTATCACATTTTTTTGTATAAACACAAATTTGACAATATGCCTTACGCTTATTCTACGCATTCAAGCCTTTCGCATTGTCTTCCCCAAGATATGTTGGGGTTTTTTTTGGGAGGGGGCGGGGTGGATGAGGAAAGGGGTTTGTTTGTTTTTATTTCTGCTTTTTGTACTACGCTTCATGACCGCCGTCACCCGAGTGCCTGTTTTGCCATGTCCGGACCATGTCATTGTAATGCACAGACAATCATTCAACATCACACAACCCAACTGAGGTTTCTTCTCGGCATGTCCATACAAAGTTACATTCCGCATAGGATAGAAAGTCTTTCTTGTCATCGTACGGTGCAGAAAAAAAATATCACATGAGAACAATGGTATGATTACCTGCTGAATTTAAACTAAAATACAATACTCCTAAGCGATTTAGTCGTTAACTTCTTGCACTGCAGATTTGATGTGTAAATGAGCAGAAGGATAATTTAAGTATGCTACCGCCTCAGTTTTACTCATTTTGGACATTTAAATGAGGACCTGACGAGACTGTTACTTCTAACCGGCAATAATTGATTTGTGTAAACCAAAGGATTTTATCTTTGGTGATATTATTGTCCAGGTTTCATTTTTTCAGACTTAAACGTGCAGTGATACCACCCAATACAAAAATATTGTGCACTTTACCATAGAAAGAGAGGCAGGTGGTAGTGCTCCCAGACCAAATGTGCTCTTTCCTGCTCTCATATCAGCCTTTCTTTTCGATGTTACCTGTCTTATGGAGCATGCACATTAGCTTAATATTTCTCATTTAGTTGATAATGGATTGCATTGTAGCTCTTGCATACATTTTTGGAACCACGATATTAAAGCATGACTAAACTATATCAGCAAGGTTTCTATTGTGTGCCTTAATGTCCTTCCGGGATTCAAAATCATTGACTATTGCTTTTCTGTGTAGGCACAAGGTGAATCATATGTCTCATTAATATGATATATTTATGAACAATGAAGTGTGTTTTAAGTGCATTTTAAGTGTGAATTAATAAATGGTGTAGTGACCATGCATAACTCAAGTCCCCAATTACCTTTTTCACTTGTTAATAAGTAACACATCTGTTGTGTATTGGTGTTTACTCTAAAAGTTGCATAAATGAATGTTTTGTTTCTTTTTTTTATTATTATGATGATATTAAAATATTCTTGGTTGTTTCATGTTTTGTTTAAATAAAATATTAGAACCATTAAATGTTGTATGCCTTATTTTTAAACACTTTATATTTCCAGATACAGTCAAAATAATTAAAATACAAAAGGAAAATATAGAGCAGACAATGTCCTAAAAATATGTCATAGTGAAGAAATATTAAAAAAGGGTAAAATACATGATTATTAAACAATGCATAACACAATAGAAAATGTGGAAATAAATAACAAATATAAATATAATTAAAAATCAATCAAGAAATACAAATGTTTATTTCATGCTGTTAGCATGAAATCCATCCTCACAAGGGTCGCGGGGCATGCTGGAGCCTATCCGAGCCGTCTTCGGGCAGGTGGCGGGGGACACCCTGAACCGGATGATGGGCACACAGAGACGAACAATCCATCCATGCTCACACTCACACCTCGAGACAATTTTGAGTGTTCAATCAGACTCCCATGCATGTTTTTGGAATGTGGGAGGAAACCGGAGTACCCGGAGAAAACCCACGCAGGCACGGAGAGAACATGTAAACTCCACACAGGAAGGCCGGAGCTTGGATCGAACCCACGACCTGGGCACTCTGAGGTCTACGCGCCAACCACTGGACCAGCGGGCTGCCTAGAGACTTCATATTTTAATTGTATTGCACTGACACCACGAACAACTATACTTGACCAAATTAGCACAGGTACTGCACTCTTGCGCCAACAGTCATGGCTCAGATCAAAATAGGATCTAAAAAGTCATAAATACGGTACAAAAACGTACAAAACACGATTAACGTTGGTGTCACGCATCCCACGCTGCCCTGCCACAAATGCAAACAACATCATTTTGGCAGGTTTGAAAAGTTGTTATTAATGTGAGGAAACATCATGATTTGACAATGGTACAAAGTTGTTCTGTACACCAGAGTGCTGCGACAGGCGGTGGCAAAAGAACAGGCGACCATTCTCCAGGTGACCAAAAGAAGAACCAATTCAGTAGTAGCGCCGGCGTTCGGGGGACCCGCTCCTCCAGCACAGAGGTTGTCGCAAGCGAGCGCCCCATCACAGTGGGCTCGTTCTACAGCGAGGCCAAGATGCCCTGCGTCAGCGTTTCCTCCTTGGCCTGTGGTGGGAATACTGCCAGCGGGAGAGATGGGAGATGAAGCAGTTTCAAGAAAGAAACAATGAGCCAAAATAAATCAAAAAATAAATACATAATAAGACATGACTTGCCAACTATTAAATTGTCAACGACTGATCATCGACATTGTCATGCTTCATTGAACAATCTTGGCAGCCCATGTGAAGATAAAATCGGGCATTTTTGCTCTTCTGTGGGCCCGTTGTCGGAGGCAACTCTGGGCCAGTCGGAGCGGCTTCCCTCATGAATGCCTTTGAATTCTGCCGAGAGAGGTTTGCGTCCACACGCGATCTACATGCATAAGGAAAGAACTCGCTGGAGTGCATGCAGGAAATCGATACGCGCGCGCACAAAGTGCAGTTACAGTTAAAGGAACCGCAAGAGGCCGGATGAAGTTCTCCTCTTGCGGATGATGTACCTTTAATCGGCTCCGCGCCTATCGTGGCCAATTGGAGACTGCCTCACACAACTGATCGGACGGCCGTGTGTGACCCACCTAACCGCAACCCCCGTACCCCCAAGATTTGGAGTTGGTGGTGCTAATAAAATATTTACGGAAACAAATATAATTCCTAAAATGAATAGATATCTACAATTACTCAGAGAGATGATTGTCCCACACTCACGTATTTATGAATGAAATACAATGACATCCTGCACACACGTCCGCAAAGCGCCAAATCTTATCTGGGCCTTTATCAAATACACCACATCGATCGTCTGTGACGAAATTGTCAAGAGTGCGACTGACTGAAGACTTAATATGTAAGGCATGAGCGAATAGCATACTGCTTTTGAAAGTTCCACCCACTATTATAACCTGTCCAGCAGTACACTATGATATACACTGTCATATTTAGCGTTACTCGTAGTACTCATAAGAGGGAGCACATAACTCCTACTCTGGCATCCCTTCACTGGCTCCCTATACATTTTAGAGTTCTTTTCAAGATCCTATTATTTGTTTTCAAATCTTTAAATGACCTTGCGCCACCTAACCTCTCTGAGCGCATCCGCCCCTACACACCTGCCCGGCACCTCAGGTCTGCGGACCAGACATTTTTAGAAGTCCCAAGAACTAAACAGAGGCTCAGAGGGGATCAAGCCTTTTCCGTTGCTGGTCCCTCTCTCTGGAATGACCTCCCACTGAACATTCAGCAAGCCCCCTCGCTGCCCAACCCACCTCAAAACTCATTTGTATTCTATGGCATTTAACTCAGCATGACTCAGATTTGATCTTAGTTTTACTGTTTGGTGCCTTCTACTATCTTTGTTACTGATTTATTGCTGTATATACCTTATGTTAGTTGTCCATGTACAGCACTTTGTATGCAGCGATGGCTGTTTGAAAGTGCTCTATAAATACAGCTGAGTTGAGTTGAGTTGAGTTAAGATAAAATAAAATCAGAACTGTTGCTTTATCTCCTTCAGTGGTGGAAATGTGACTTTTTTTAATTGCTGGTCCGCAATATATATATATATATATATATATATAACTAGTGGGAACAGCCTTAGTCCAGGCACTTGCTGAAGGACTGATCAATCAGAGGCAACGGCATGGAAAAACACCAAATCCATACTTGCCATACATACCATTGGACAAGGAGCATATGAGACACGACTGACTTGCATGAGACAGGACCATCCTTTCAAATGAGCCACTTTCGGCAGGATAGAAAGAATAAAGACTGTGTGCTACAAGATGGATGGATGGAAGAATGGAGTGACTCCTTTAATCCAACATGAGCAAATCACAATTCATCTTGAAAAATGTCTTTGTTTCAATGTTAATACAACATACACCAACAGTGGCAGTGACTAAAATTTGTGTTTGACTCATTTTAATGCTTCAGTTATCATCTGTATTAGTTGAATTGTTTATATGTTGTTATAGTACAGTAACGGGTAAATAAGTTTTTTTTTTTTTCTCAACCTAGCTTTGGTATGCCTAATTGCACATTCTGACAATGGGTCATCACTGGAAGGCATTGACTTGCTGCACAAGTTTTAATTATTACCCAAAAAATAAATAAATAAATAAACATATTTAAAAGTAATTTTCAAAATGTGGTTATTGGTTTTCAGAATACAAAATCTGTGAAAAATGCCAAAGGAGCAAAGTCAGGGAGACACAAAATTTCAATCCCTGTCAAAACTTTTGGCCCGTGACTTCCCTGTTATGTCAAGCTATCAAATGCAACAAGCTGCTTATCATCCAGCTGCAAGCAGAGGCCTGTGTGTGTTTTCCGGGGAGAGTCGTTAGTGGTGGGTCATTGTGTGAAACGCTCCTCGCTGTGGGAGCTGTGCCATACTCCTGTGTACCACCTGCCACTCCTCCAATCTTTTTCCATCCATCAAAGTTAGAAAGCACCCATCCCCATAGAGACAGAGGGCAGGTCTGGGCGGTGCTCCCCTGGATGACCGCGGTAATCCCAAAATAGCACCACAATATATGTACATTGGCAAACACACCCCTTTTTTCCTGGCACCCTTTCTTTACCTTGGTCTTCTTCCACTGGCAGCGCGATTCCCTGGAAGAAAGTGAAAAAAAAATGACTCAGGCAGGCCATGCTTTCCACTCTTTTATGCATACTTCGGCAATTTTCTACTTCAACCCTGTTGAATTTGGCATGTTTTGATTTTCAAAGCCCTGCACTGCTCAAAGAAAAAGATTTTGTCTCATTTTGAAAACGAGATATCCCACATCATAATTAATTGTTACTTCCAAAACAATGGAAGTGCACGATGAGATATGCTCTTACCAAGGTGAAAACCATCCATCCATCCATTCATCCATTTTTGAATCGGCTTGTCCTCACAAGGGTCATGGGCGTACTGGAGCCTATCCCAGCTGTCTTCGGGCAGTAGGCGGGGTAACAGCCTGAACTGGTTGCCAGCCAATTGCAGGGCACACACAGACGAACAACCATCCGCGCTCGCGCTCGCGCTCACACTCACACGTAGGGACAATTTAGAGTGTTCCATTAACCTGCCATGCATGTTTTTGGAATGTGGAAGGAAACTAGAGTACAGGTACCTGGAAAAAAAATCCACTCAAGCACGCGGAGAACATGCAAACTCCGCACGGGAAGGCCGGGACTGGAATTGAACCCTGCAACTCTGCACTGTGAGGTCGATGCGCAAACGACCCAACCACCATGCCCCCCCCGAGGTGAATTGGTAAAAATAAATTAATTGACACTAGAAATCAACAGTACTGGTTCAAATAATACATCGTAACTTGTCATATCATATCAGTTGTTGCACACCATGCAAATACACCATCAGTAGTCTGACATCAGAGCAAAGTGCATTCCATTCCAGTTCCAGTGCATTTTTTTTCACTCCAAATTTTGGTGATGGTGTGAAAAACTTAGGCCGGAAAATGAATGAGGCAAAATAGTCTCTCCACATTTCATAACAAGGGTGCATAGACACAGCAGAATTTACAGAATGATGTCTGTTTAATCAAAAAATAATTGCTCCAGTATGTGACACTGGTACATAACCTTATAGTTGCATGCTGTGCTCTCTACCTTTGAAATACGTTTTCAATAGTCATATTAGGTAATGGAATAATTTGTAAAAGTAACTGTAAAGTGAAATTTGATATGTCTTGTAAATTTGATACACACAGCAGGAAGGCGTCTGTTTTTTTTTTTTTTTTTTTTTGGACCGATATGTGGGGGGGCTGAGGAAAAAAAAACATCAATTTTCATGACTTCACTTACTTGAGAGGTTCTCTCGTGTTTTTTTCAGTAAAACGATGATACACACCACAAGCGGGTCCGATACGAAAGTAGTTTTTTCTGAATTTGTCTCAAGCTTATCCAACAAAATGGTTAAGCCTGACTATAAGACAATGGCAAAAATGTCCAGAGTGCAAAGATGTCAGACAGCACCCGACAGCAGCCATTTCACTTTTCATTTTTTTATTTTAATCAGGTAAAATAAGTCATTGAGATTAAAAATCTTTTTTCCAAGCGTGACCTGGCCATGTGGTAACAAAGACCAAGTTATCACAATAAAACAAATACAACAGTCATACACCACAAGCACATAACACACATTATAGACCGTTTGAAACACATATCAATACAAAATAATTCAACAACAAGGTTGTCAGTTTTACAAGCAGGCACATTGTCCAATTGCATGCGCCTGCCAATAATCAGACAGGGCATCCAAAAAAGGGACAACAACACTGCATAGGAAATATTGTTTCATATTAAAATAAACAAAAAAGCATTGCCACAATGAAAAGTGTAAAGAGCGTGCGCCACTTATGAAATAAATCACATTAATCACAAAGGTTTTTGTCCTCATACCATTTATGACTTAAGTCATGATCCTGCTGTCCAGCTTCTGTGGCTGAATAACGCCAAAGAAGAGGACTCCTTGGCTCATCAAGCGTGAACTGGCTTAAATGAGAGGGCCAGAGTGCACCTGTGTCTGTTCGCAGTGCCACAAACGGCAGTTGCAGAGGTGCGAGCAACAATAGACTGCTCTCGTACTCCTTCAGGAGTTGGATCTGGCTCAGTTTTCCAATCAGGCTACTCTTCTTTGCCCCCCTGGGAGATTTGTAGGAAGGGGGAATGTTTTTTTTTTTTTTTTTAACTACAAAAGATCCATTGCTAAGATGGACTGTAAGCTAACTAAGTGCGATCAGAAATTCACACCCATGCATACTCTGGCAGTGTGTGTGTGTTCAGTTCAGAAGAAGAGTCGCTCCCATTAAAAGGGACACTTGGAGGGGATGAGCATTGGCACGAATACAAACCACATTCCAATGAAGTTGGGACATTGTGTTAAATATGAATACAAACAGGATGCAATGATTTGCACATCATGTTCAAACTATACTTAAAACACTACAAAGACAAAATATTTAATGTTCAAACTTCATTGTTTTTAACAAGGGCGGCCTGGTGGACAACTGGTAAGCATGGCCGCCTCACAGTGCAGAGGTGCAGGGTTCGGTTCCGGCTGCCTACCTGTGTGAAGTTTGCATGTTCTCCCTGTACCTGCGTGGGTTTTCTCTGGGTACTCCGGTTTCCTCCCACATTCCAAAAACATGCACGGCAGGCTAATGGAACACTCTAAATCGCCCCTAGGGTGTGATTGTGAGCATAAATCGTTGTTTGTCTATGTGTACGCAGTGATTGGCTGGCAACCAGTGCAGCATGTACCCTGCCTACTGCCAGAAGACAGCTGAGATAGGCTCCAGCACGCCCGTGACCCTCATGAGGATAAGTGGTTCCGATAACGAATGGATGGATGGATGTTTTTAGCAAATAATCATGAACTTAAAATGATGTGGGTGCAACACGTTCCAAAAAAGCTGGGACAGTTTGCCATGTTTTACGTCACCTTTTCTTATAACGTTGAATAAACATTTGGGAACTGAGTTCAGTAATTGTTGAACCTTTGTAGGTAAAATTCTTTCCCATCCTTGCTTGATCTATAGCTTCAGGTATTCCACAGTCCAGGGTCTCCATTGTTTTTTGTTTTTTTTTAAACTACAAAACTTTTAAACTTTATAATGTGCCACACACTTTCAATGGGATCAGGTCTGGACTGCAGGCAGGCCAGTCGAGTACCCAAACTCTGATACTGTGTCGTAACATGCAGAATTGTGGTTGGGCATTGTCTTGCTGAAATATGCAGTGGTGTCCATGAAAAAGATGTTGCTTGGATGGCAGCATATGTTTCTCCCAAACCTGTCTGCACCTTTTACAGCATTCATGGTGCCTTCACAGATGCTACCATGTGCAGAAAAAAAAAGGGTTTTGTGAGCGAGTCCAACAAGCTGCTCCTTGTGTGTGCATGCATGCTTTGTGTGTGTTAAGCAGGGAGATCCGAGCCAGCTGCTTGCTTGCACAACACAAGACGGGAGGGAGGTGGGTCGAGCAAATTGTGTCAGCTCGATGCTGAGACAGAGGCGGCAAGTATGGCAAGATAGCTGTCACCTGTTTGACAAAAAGCTGCAGCAGTGCATACAAGAACAAAATTGAAACAACTGTATCAATCACAGCTTGCTAGTAATGATCCGGAATTGATACTGCGTTGGTTGTAAATAATGTTGATATTTGGAACGACCCACAAAAACACTGACTCCTTAATTGTACTTAACTATTGTAATCCCACAAGTGTCAACAATGCGCAGGGAAAACTCAGAAATAAACAATAATCAATAAAACTTACAAATATTAAAAGTCACATGCTACTTAGTTGGCCTGTCACACCATTTCCCTCAGTTGATTTAAATAAGGGAACTCTCCGCATTACTCCACCGGCTGTCTGCAATTATTTTCCTTATTAAATGAGGAAATCCAATTCGTGTGTGTGTGTGTGTGTGTGTGTGTGTGTGTGTGTGTGTGTGTGTTTTTTGTTTTGTGTTACCCATTGTTATACTGCCATATCTGAATTATGGCACCTGCCATGAGGGCAAAAATGTGAAATGTCTCACTTGAACTGTGACGTACATCCATCCACAAAGATAAATAACTGGTTTGTGGAGGAAGTTTGCATGTTATTGGCATTGATACAAAACCTCCTAAGTCACACTTTGCTAAGTCTCATATGGTTTCGCCAATTTACACTATTAG
>NW_017806059.1:800254-841152 GCF_001891065.2 Hippocampus comes | reverse complement strand
TCTGTGTGTGTGTCTGTGTGTGTGTGTGTGTGTGTGTGTGTGTGTGTGTGTGTGTGTGTGTGTGTGTGTGTTTTTGCAAATTATTGACCAATTGAAGGCGGCACAGTGCAAAGGCCGTTGGTCGAATCCGGCCCCCGCCTTCCTATGTTGAGTTTGCATGTTCTTCCCATGCCTGCATGGGTTTTCTTTGGGTACTCCTGTTTCCTCCCACATTCCAAAAACATGCATGGCAGGCTAATGGAACACTCTAAATTATCCCTCTTTATGATTGTGAGCACCAGTGGTTGTTCGTCTCTGTGTGCTCTGCAATTGGCTGGCAAACGGTTCAGGGTGTTTCCCGCCTACTGCCCGAAGACACCTGGGATAGGCTCCAGCACGCCCGCGACCCTTGTGAGGATAAAGTTGATTGGAAAATGGATGGAAGACTAAGATGTGCACTTTCAATGGGTGTTGGTTTTTGCGGGTAAAAGCTTGTCAACAGACGTAAACAAAACTTTTCACGTGACACCTTCTGCGGACGACCTGCTGACATTATCACATGGTGGAAGACCTTCCGACAAATGACCGATTTAAGACACTTGAAGAGACACCCAGGAAGACTACCAGATGGCTCGTGGAAAATCTTCTGGTGTCTTTTACACTCCATCTGCAAGCATTCAACTTGATATGCTGTCTTTCTTTTGTGATGTGTGAAATGTTTTGCTTGGTTTTATAAACATGTGACAGATATTTGAGACCAAAAATGTGATGAGTGAACATCAGTGGCTACTCAGTTCCCTGCCATTGTATTGCTTTTCTTTTAATCACACATGTATTTTATTTGTTTTTATACAGCGTAGCGATTCAAATCCCAAATTATTAAAACCATGTAATTTCCTATTTCCTGATTGTGTGTCTGTCTGACATCCTTTTTCAATTCTTCTATTCAAATAATAATGTAGCCTGTGTACTTCAACATTGTCATAAAAAAAAAAAATTGGTAAATTGGAATTAAAAGAGAGCATGATTGAGGTCAATTTGCTCAAAGGTTCACATTATTCCGAATTTGACTGTTGCATGTCACGCAAAACTTTCAAATCAGCTGCGAGACTTCAGAAATTCTTCGAGCTCCTCAGTTCAAAGCATCACATGATTAAGTCTTTGGGGAGAGAACTACAGCTCCTAATTGAAAAAGTCTTCTTTCATAATATAGAAAATCTGATTCATTACCAATTCATTCGATGACTTTAGCAGAGCAATTCAGGGAAATTTGTCTTTTTCACATTGTCATTTAATCGATTCATTCACGACAAATTTCAATCATTTTTCTAATTTTTTTGATTGCCTCTCTCAGGTTATAACCGGCAAGTGCTTTCTCATGTGTCTGTCTTATAAAAATCACAACAACGAAAGTTATGTAGCCTGGTTTTAAAACATGAAACGGAGAGCACAGATTTGTCTGCACCTGGATGACAAGCACTGCCAATAGCACTCCCTTTAGCAGTCTCCCTGTCACATTGCATGACGGTAGTGGACCCAAACAAAAGCGGGGAGGCAGGAGGAGCAGAGTGTATTGAACAAAATGTATTAACAAAAAATAAATAAAAAAATAAATAAAAACTTACAGGGGTACACTGAAAAAACTAAATCCAAAACACAAACTCCCGAACACCCCAATAAACAAAGTAACAAAGAAAGAAAGGAAGAAAACTCCATGACAGACAACCAAAAAACGAGACCGCAACAATGATCCGACAAAGACTGACAAACACCAGGGAATTAAATACAAGCAAACTGAGGAGACAAAAAGGAACCCCTGGACAAGACACAAAGGGTTCAGGGAGCTGA
This sequence comes from Hippocampus comes, assembly GCF_001891065.2. NCBI lineage: Eukaryota > Metazoa > Chordata > Actinopteri > Syngnathiformes > Syngnathidae > Hippocampus > Hippocampus comes. Next base: position 839,325 of record NW_017806059.1, on the reverse strand, counting down.
TTGGTTCAACACAAGGGACACGGATGACAAAAACAGGTAGAAACAAAACCTAACGTGGAAGGCAAAATAAGGCGCATAAGGGAAACAAAACCAAATATATCGGTCATCTCAATTAAAACAGAAACATGACACTCCCTTTTCTTCAGGGCCTTTCTGATTCTTGAGTGCTTTATTTATGTCTTTGGGAAAAGTTCAATGTCTCTGTTTACACGAGACATTAATTCAACATGGCCACTTATTGCATCTCTGATCGGCTGAATGCATGGAACGTCAGTGGAACGTTCACCTCGCGACAACATGCGAGGACGGCTATTCTACGTGATTTCGAGTGATGTGTCCGCTGCCGAGTCTTCGATGCTTGTACTGAATAAACTGGGAGCGAGTATTTGAAGCGATCACCGAGAAAATTCTTAGATAGCGTAGTGGATGGCAGTCGAAACCGGCCCTACCACGTGACTGGTTCAGGAAGCGGATGGAGAAGTCAAGTTCCTGATTGCAATGAAAAGCGATGGAGGCAGCATGTGCTGCCATTATATACGGGTGGCCCTTACAATGGGTGCCATCCTCTTCTGCTCCCGCTGCCTCCTGCCCCTCCTCCTCTTCCAGATCCCCCTTCTCCCGTGGCCCGTCCTCACCAGCCACACCAGATGCACCTCGCTTTCCAAATAAAGTTATACGGTCGCAATTTTATTTTCATGCTCACTCAGTGAGCCCATTTTTTGTCAGTTATTATGTTTGTGTCTTGTTTGATGTCAGTGCCCAGCAGACGCGCAGCAGTTGCACAGCTGACTCAATTTTTGAGGTGAAAAAGTACCTGGAGAACAGAATATTCACCGGCATGATGGCCCCCTGTAATATTGGGGCGAGAAACAAAACGTTGAACCAAACGTGTTTAAACTTGCACTAAAGTACTTGTGTATCCCCGTTCCATCTGTTCCATGTGAAAGGGTTTTTTTCAAAGGCGGGGATATTCTCCCCCCCCCAAAAAAAAAACAAAAAAAAAACAGACAGCCCTAAAACAGTTGAAAAACTTTTTTTTTAAAGAAATAAGAATGAATAAGTTTTGTGTGAGTACATTTTTTATCCACGACTATATAGACTCAATTACTGCATTTTCCTCCATCCGTTCCATGTCAATTCCATGTCATGATGAGTGTGATCCTAATCAAAATTTTGCACAAGAAAACCTCTTCCTTGCATGCCGTTATGCCCACATGATGGTGCCAGAGGGGAGTGAACCACATTTGAAGCCTCGACACATGAGTCAAACCAATTGCATCGAAAGCCTCAATGCTTCAAGGAGCTTCATCTCACCATCAAGAGTGATTTCACCTATTTCCTGGCATGTGCACGTAGTTCTTCTTCATTGGTTGAGCTGATGCTGCTTCATTGGATTAAGTGCTTCATGTTTGAAGTCAAGTGTGGCATAAATTCTGTGCTGACAAGTGCAATGCCAAGGTCGATTTTTCTTTCGAACGTTTTATCGAAGACACTATCGTGGTTGTGTGTGTGTGTGTGTGTGTGTGTGTGTGTGTGTGTGTGTGTGTGTGTGTGTGTGTGTGTGTGTGTGTGTGTGCGTGCGTGTGTGCGTGTGGGTTTACAGATTAGATAGCCCAGTGAGCTAGATGTATTATGATAATTTATCCACGTGTTGCTCTAAAATAAACAGATGTCCCCATTGTCTCTTTGTGTGCATTAAAATTGTCAAATTGAAATAATTTCAAATTTGAATAAATGTAAGTGCAATCAGGTTATTTGCTTTTTGTTCTGTAACTGTTACTGAATAAATTCATATAGATGTATATATGTATATTTTTGGGGCCATGAATACAGTAACTAATGCCGGTACATGTATTCCATCACTGCCCAAACCTGTATATTCTTGATTTATGTGCACGTGTGTTTGGTTGTATGTGTCCACACAAGTATTTGCTATTTGAGTGTGAATGCTTATGACACTGCTAAATATCTATCTATCTATCTATCTATCTAGCAGAAAAAAACACTGTAATAAATTGAAAAATAGAATTAAAATAGGTAAAAGCATCAAAAATCTAATGACTAACCTTTTAAAAATATACACTTTGAATACCAGTAAGTACAGTACATTAAATGTGAGAAAATGACAATTGATACCCAAGAAGACCAAATTTGAGATACCTAAAGACTCGAAGTAATATTTTAAGTTGACTTTAACTTCTGCCACTGTTTTTTTTCCCTCTTCATATTTGTCGTTTTACACAAGAGACCTCAAATCACTTTATTTCAGATTTTGTAAGAATGTTAAAAATTATGCAAATCTTTGCATTATGCCATAGCAATTAATCATTTCAACTGTATATGACGGTCAGATTTTGTAAGAATGTTAAAAATTATGCAAATCATAGCAATTAATCATTTCAACTGTATATGACGGAATGCTTTTTTGTTTTTACATTATTATATTAATGGTGGTACCGTTTTTTTGTTTTGTTTTTTTGTCCACTTGTTTTCATTTAAAAAAAAAAAACACAACTTGCTGATCATTACCTTTACACGTGTGTTTATTTGTAAGTTCATAACTGTTCTCAATTCTGCACAAGGAAGTCGATGGAGTCAACATGTCCTTTCTGGTCCACTTTGCGGACTGTATTTCTTCACGGAGACTTCCCAAGCAATCAGTCGTCCATTGCTGGCTGTAAATGTTTTAGCACATATGCAAAATGTTTACGTTGAAGTATATTGCAGTGCACATTAGAGAAATACTTAATGGGCTTCAATAAAAGCCCTGGCTAGTCAGAGTTCAGGCAGGTGCAGACTCTTACAGTAGATAAAGCAGACGAGCACTGAAGATGAGTTCATGACAAACACTGTGAGGCTTTTAGACGCCTTCTCCGAGCTCAATCTTCATTTCCCTTGACACTGATTTTGCAATAAGGATCCGGAGAAAAGGGGAATGTCCATCTATTCATTTTAATGATCCTTCATTATTGACTGCTGGCAGGGAGGGGGCGGGAAAAGGTAATGATTCTTTGTCTTTGCTGGTCAATCACTCTTAAAGGAATCAGACTCTAAATAAGGCCACTAATGGATGCCCACTGTGACCTAAAACTGACCCTGTATGCAATCCAGGACTTCCGCACATGCCGGAGATAATTGCTGTGATGATCCTTTGTCTCAGTGTCGGTAACAACTTCTCACATCGCAGAGGGTGTACTGTAAACACAAATTATCCGATTGATTCCAAAGACGACGCGCACCGAAACCATGATTACATTATTCATAATATAATAGTAGACCGTTATATACTCTTTATTTAAAGAAAGACAAAGCGGTTGACGTTTTGGAAAATAGGCCGATTGGGTGTCTGTCTTTCTGAGTTAGATGAGAAATTAATTGCACGTCTGTATACTCATTTATAAAGCCACAGACTGAAGTCTGTTCGCTTAGTTTAGCACAAAAACTTGAAAACAGGCCAGATGGACCATGTCCCAAGGTTACAAAAGCTGCTCGTCATACCTGCCCTGTCCACAAGTATGCAAGGATCCACCAGATGTCTGTGTGCCGCAAACTGAGAGGGTTTGTGTACTTGACAAATTGTTGAGTCTACTTGGAAGTTGTCTGCTCACTGACAGTTCACGGAGAACATATGATGAGGTGACTGCAAATTACTTCTACCATCACTCATAAACAGCCTGCTGATCTTCAACTGTCCAAGATGGTACTTCTGCCAAATGACTGCTTTTCCAACCTATTTATCCCTCGATTGGTCTTTTTCATTCATCAGGCCTGTACTATTTTGCTGTATGCAGACAAATATTTTCCAAAAGTTGTAGTTATAACATTTTACAGGTGTGCAGTTGAAATCAATCTGAATGCCAGGCATGATATCAATATCACAATGTTGTGTTTTCAGTGGAAAGAAATCGATGATTAACCAGGCACAAAGGTATGACACATTTGCACTGTCCTCTGTTTTACTGTCCCCCACCAGCAGGCTTGTTGGAGTACACCAAACGTAAAACCAAGTGAAGCAAAGTCATCAGCCAGGGCACATTAAAAAAACAAAACAAAAACAAACCAAAAGGATGAAAAGGAAAAAAAAATGTGACAGTGTTAAGCAGGAATGTGTATCTGACTCTTCAGTCATTGTGGAAGTTAAAGTAGATGCCGGTTTGCCTCAGACCCTTGATTCAAAAATGTTGACTGCATCAAGTTAACATTAGTTAAACAGCAGGCCGTAATTATCGAGTTGAAAAATGATCATGCATATGTTTGAATTAGTTTTCATTGAACAGTCTCATGTCACCAGCCATGTTGTAGTTATTTTTGTTTTTTTAGGAGGTGGGGGGTGTTTGGTTTTTGTTTTGTTTTGTTGTTTTTTTAGAATAATGCATTTATCACCAAATATCGGCCAGCATTGGTTTTTGAGTGATAGAGACAGTCTCCCAAGGCAGCAATCTCCGTGGAATGGCACTGGCATCTGCTGCCATTATGTTGACAACGAACCCCTTTCTATTAAAAAAGAAAAAAAAAAAACGTTTTGGGTTTGTCAGTTTTTTGGGGAAGCTGTTGGAAAGTATCTCTGTATATGGTTCATACAAAACTAATCAGGATGCCGATACTATATGATCACTTCGTCAATTTGCTGTGCGTGCGCACGTGTCTCAGCTGTCATCAGTCTGTCAAGGTAATGAACCCTCCTTTGGTCCAACCTCCAACAGCTCTTTAAGGCATCATTCACACCACTGAGGAGACACACTCAGGTATTAGTAGTCCTGCCTGGATGGTCCAGTGGATGATGGGTGGGCGGGGATGTTATTAGCAGCATTCATCTACAAGGCTCCCCAAGCTGTACTACATTGAAACTGACCACAAGACAACCCTATCGTCTTCAAAGATTACCTGTCTCCTGCACGCTATATGAATGTTTTATCATAAAAGCTTTTCTTTTTTTTTTCTTTTTGCTAAGTGCCTCCTTGAGTGTTTGCTTTCAACTTTTGATTACTTTATGTCTTGTTGCAAAGAAGAAAAAAAAAAGGCCAAGCCCATTTGAATATAATGGACCTAACGGGAAAGGTAATCTCCCGTGAATTGGAATGATAAATGTGGAGGTGAATCTCAGTGTAACAGGTGTGAAAAGGTTCGGACAAATTAAGATTTTGGTACCTAAAGCATGATTTTTCACCTTCAATCTCATTAATATGTTGAGCAAAGGGCAGCGGCCATTCGGGAGAAAAATCAAAAAATAACATGGCAAATTCTGTGTGGAATCCATGTAAAGAAAAATTATAAGGATGTGGTGCATTTTGGTGTAAAACACCTCATTTACAACCTTTAATACCAATCACATTTGACAATGTCCTTTTCTGATGTGGCCATTCACATATCACTCTCAGTTTTATATACACCATGGCTGAGTTTCACTTTTATATATAATCTTGAGTCATTTACAAGAAAAATATTTTAACACTCCTTTGGTCCAGACAGTGAGGTTTCCAGCCCCGAGACACCCCCACCACACCCCGCCCCCCTGCCTCTCTCATCGAGGTTTTAGCAGACACTGCGTTGTGAGTGGGGAATGGACGGTTGCATAACAGCAGGCGAGACGTGATCGTTCCTGGCCGTTTGGCAAAATTGAATATTTCTCGGCACACTGCAGTCCCATAACTGGACATTAAAAAGCAGCACGAATGCGGATATTTACTCATGTGTTTTGGATTGAAATTATGGACACATAAACGTGCAGGAAGCAGAGAGAGAGTTTCTGGAAAAAAGGAGAAAATGTTTTCACACGAAGAACAGAAAGATAAATACGAACTTAAAGAAGAGTGTACTCTTAACAACTATTTGCTTTTATAAATACGCGCCACCCGCATTTTTATTCTGCCAATTGTCAAAGAGGCCCATTTAAATGTGCGGCCTCAGTCACCCCGCTTGCAAATCCTTCCAAACGTGTCTGCAGTATTTACACAAAGAACACCATAAGTCATAGAAACTACTGCAAGAGATAAGAGCCTGCTGGTGATGTATGAGCCACACAGAGATGATGACCCCAGATGTTCACAAGGAACCTCTGGGATCTGAATCAGACACTGACTAGTTATGACTTTCTCATTCTTACCTGTCCCTGTGGATTAAAAGAAAGAAAAATGAACACACTCCTTACACACATACAGTCTCTGATTTAGAGTGTGGGGGGGATATGATGCAGACGCTGGAATACGGGCAGACCCCCTCCAAGGGGGATGCATCACCGGGCCACCCCCAAAGTACGACAGCATTTGGGTGCATTGGGGGGAGGGGGTGTAATTCAGTCCTCATTAAAGCAAAGGTCATATTTGGGGTTTTAAATTATGAAATGTATTTTACGTGATACCGTTTGTGTTAAGTTTGAGGAAATGGAGCGTCCAATCTTTTTGTTATCCCAGTCGGACAGAGACACCTAGTGTTCATTTACAACATGTGCAAGTTAAGGCTTCGACAAAAAAAAATACACTCACAAGCCCAAAGCGTAATCAGTTTCACTCCTTAAGGAGATCACAATTGCTATTGGCGTTAAATTGATACAATTACAAAAAAAACCTTGCAAATATGCACACTAACAATATATTTAGCAATATGGTTGAGGGTTGGATTAGCACAGATAGCCATTGATCTGATATTACACTCATAAATGCAATATTTTGCAGTAATGTAATTTTTAAACAATTTACCATCATAACACAAAAAGCAACAACATATGTGCAGAAATAGTGTCGTACAGCAAAAAAAAAAAAAAAAAAGAACAAAGCCAGAGAATTTTCATTTGGTTTTATTTTAGATTGATTCAACAGTTTCTCCACCCATGTAACATTAGACAGCAGTTTGTATTTTGATGTAACAACGTGCTCTGTTATCAGTGTATTAATTTAGAAAGAAAGAAAAAATACCACATATTAAAGGTGCACTCAAAATATTTCAATAATCATATGTTAATAAATAGCTGACATCTTTAGCATTTGATAAGGAACTTACAATGCAAAACAAACAAACAAAACAAAAACAAACGCAGCAATACATAGTTCTTTTGGAGTTTTTCTATTTCAGAAGACTGATACAGACAGTGCTGGTCAAACAAGAAATCTACCACAGTGTGACCGAGTCTGTTTACACAGCAAGATGAAGTGGCAGATAAACACCTGAGGCTAGTCAGCTCTGTTGAAGAGTTGAAAATTGGTAAGGCTTTTTAACACTTTCACCCATGTGCCCATATTACAGTACAAGTGCATGTTGACTTTCTGGTGTGAACAGCAGTGTTTTAAGCACCTTTCTGTCACGTCGGACACTTGGTGTTGCAGGCGTCGCCTGACTTGAAAAGGCCATAGATGCTTACCAGCGGAAACATGGAAAGGGCGCCTACCATGGAGCCCAGCTGGACAACTGCCCCACACCACACAAGGGCGCTATGGCCCTCATCCCGGAGAATTACTCCAATTATTACCTTTACATAGGACAGGGAGAGAACAAATAGGATCCAAACCAGCACCTGAAGGACACAAGATGAAAAATACATGAATAAGAAAAATCAAATATAACAATTAACTATGGTCTTTATGTATTGGGACATGTAGTGGGACAAATAAAGGCTATCTTATTACAATGCGTTACGCATCTGCCACTGTCCATGTGTTACAATCTATTAGGATGCTAGATAACGTGTAACAGATATATGAAATATTTCAGTGCTGGTCCTTTTCACCGTTGAAACTGCCTCATCAATTTTTACCTTTCAAAGATGAGGCGAGAGGTGAATGCAGACCTATGACGTTAATTAAAACAGTGGGCTATTGGTCGTTTAGATATGTTAAAGAATCTACATCTGCGGTTGTACTGCACCGCACCATGTTGATATTTTGTCCCAAACCTCATGTACTGCTCTCAAAAACTGACATCATACGCACTACACAGGCGCTAGGGGGTGCCATAGCCCTGTTAGAAATCAGAAAACAAATACTGTACAGAGAACCAGATCTAAATAACCTAATTAGCCTACACTTTACAAACACACCGGCCCAGCTAAACAGACCACTTGTCAGGCGAGCTCTCAAGAACAGTAGCCTGTACCAAACCTAAAAGGGTAGCAGGTAGCGGCAGAACTGTGTGTTGCGGACACCCCACACGCAGTTCTGCCGCTCAACAGATCTTCCACGGAGTTACTCCTTGGCATCATATGGTCTTTAAACAATTTCAACTTGAAGCAATATGCGGTTGAGCACAGCGTGAGCCAACCAATCGCCGTGGAACCTCACGGAAACTGGCATCACTGTCACATACACTGTTCCTATTTAACAGGGATTTAGCCAAAGGGCTACAGCGACTCCTTGAGGTGTCACTTGCGACATGCGTATCATACTTGGGTTAAAATAAGAGAGAAGTGAAGTCATGAACCCCCCCCCCCCCCCCCCCCCCCCCCCCCCCGCGCTCCCCCTCTTTTCCCGCCGTGATCGATTAAAACAATATCTCCTGTTGCCGTTGTTTACGCACCGTCCTCGGCCATCCCTGAATGTCAACACCAAGGATGAGGGAGGTCCGACTCGGAAAGAGAGGGATAATCCTGTTCCGAAGACGGACCAAAGCGGGAGCCTCCCGCCCCCGAGCCGAGGCCGCTCTCCCCCCGCCCCCCTCCCAGTTGGCAGCGGGACAGAAACAAATCCTGGCGTCGTGCCTGCATAATTTAGTGTAGGTATAATGTTGAAGAAGTCTTACTATAACAGCAGTTCCAGATGCGCTGTGGACCAGCAGAGGACACGGACTAAGAGCAGCCATTGTCATGATGTAGGCTCCGAATCCAGTGCCAGACACAGTCAGAAGACACATGAAGATGAGTGACCTGGAAGCAAAGAACTACACATGAAAGGAAAACCCCTATTTTTCATCTTGAAACATTTTGATAAAAGAACACTATTCATGAAGTTATTATTAGAACCTCAGTATACATGCCACTGTGCTTCTTGAGCTTTAGCTATAGCAGGTGTCGTAAAATAAATATTTTGCCTTTGACCAGCTTATATTTGGACGGGAGTATTTTCAGAATGCACCATTCGTCACACGTACCTGATCGGCATAAACATGGCAATGAAACAGGCCAGTGGGTTGGCAACAGCCGCCATTGTGGCAGCCAGATGGTAGGCCTGGTTCCCGTAAGGCAGGCAGGAGTAAGACTGCACTGATGGTAGCACCGCATTGGTCAGAGCGTTCACCCAAGCCAGGACAACAAAGATGAAAGCCACCTCGGAGTTCCTGTATGTGCCCCTGCCAAAGGAGCTGCGAGGTTTCCTCCTTTCAGGCTCGAAGGGATTTAACATTGGCTTTTGCTCTGGTGTTTCTGTGTGTGTGTGTAAAGGGAAAACTTGCTCTTTCTTTCCCGACTTCAGTTCTTCCCTGAAATACAGCTTCTTCTTCTGCCGAGCCACAGCTGGGTGATGGTTGAGTAGGAAGAAGGCTATCAAGCAAACCACCATCATCAAGCTGAGGAACAGGAAGAAGACCTGAGCGGAGAATTTGGCTGGTTGATACACAGCTTGGAGCTCCCAACTGTCAACGGTGGAATTCTCAAGTGTTTTGTTCAACGAAACTGTCAAAGTGGCATTGTGACAACGGACTACACCAACACCTTGAATAAGAGCCACCAACGCAGGCACCAGACCACTGAGGCCTTCACCTGCAAAGTAGGTGGTGAGGTACTGGGGGCACAGACGCATCATGAAAGGCAGAAAGGTAACAGAGGAGGTGCAGTCCACCACAGAGAGAAGGAAACATAATATCAAGAGGGGCACACTGTACAGGGTGCTCCCTATTGTCACTGTGTGCTTCCAGAAGAAAGCCAAAAGGAATGTCGCAAGGATCCCCAACACAACGATGCAGTAGACAACCGGCTTCTCATCCAGCACTCCTGGTCGAAAATGATGCATCGCGGTGATGACCAAGGGGCCGATGTTGGCCATCTGGATTAGGACCGTGAGGTAGGATGGCAGGAACCAACCCTCGGGGATCTGTGGCACAATCAGCGGGAGCTCCACCCACATTCCATTGATTGCCACCCAGGAGCCCATGCCAAACAAACATGCCAGCACGTGAGTCAGCACTGACATGATGGCGGCGTTGAGGAAGTAAATGAGGAAGTGAAGAACAATACAATCTGAAACACATGAAGAAAGGGCAGTTTTGATCAAATGATTTGCTGGGGGGGATAAACAACAACAAAAAGAGAAAATTGATAGATTGGCTCAATCTTCTTGAATGTTATCATGAAGAGGACTTTTTGGTGAGATACCAGTTTATTTTACAGTTTTGGAGGTGAACAGGAAGAATGGATCAACTGTCATTCATGGCAGTGACAGAAATGCAGTTATATTACCGATGCTTCAACTGTGGCTTTTTTTTTCCCGAGCAAACTTTATCTGAGCGACATCCATTTTCTCTTTCACTCTGGTCGATGTGTTAGAACTGTCAGGCAGTTGATGCCAAACAGTATCTTTCTTTTTCACTGCTGTTGTCTATTTTCTTGTCTTCTCTTCGCTCAATCCAGTCAGCAAGTTTTTTTTGTCAGAGGAAAACTTTAAGCTTCTCTGCCAAGCAAGTCAACAAGTAACGTTGGGCTAACGTTTTTGCTAGCTGGCAACAACAATCTAAGGCCATATCTCACAGAGCTGCGAATGACCGCATGTGTATGCGCACGCCACTCACGAATCAGGTCTCTTAAAATCTGATGGAAAAAAAACCCAAAAAAGGTTCTGTCTACACAACAGTTTTACTAACATCACATAGACCCGAAAACAGTATTCATAAAAGCAAGATGGTGGATTTATCCAAATAATGAATAGAGTCGATAAACGTTAGTAGTAGTAGTAGTAAGCCACTGTAATATGCACAGGTTGACAACAAATACTGGCCTTAGTGAGAGGAAAATAAAACGTACTCCAGTAATGATTGAAATAAAAATATTGCATTTTAAATTAAAATAATGTAACTGAATAAATACACGAAAAGAAAACAAATTGTTCAAGATAAAATGCAAATATATGCATTCATCACTGACATATCCTCTCAAATTAAACTGTGGCATTTTTCTGCGTATTTTTTGATTTACAGCTGTTATGGACGGACTCGCAGGGACAAGTCTAAGCTTTCCATCAGGCCACCAAGCAGCAACCATCATTCAGCGTTGCCCAATGTCAGTAGGACATTTGTCAGACAGTAACTTGTAGGACAATTCTGTTATCAACGTACTAATTTTACATTTCTATGTCAGAGGAAAGCGCACAAGGGATGGGACCTTAGATTCACAGAGAATGGAAATCGCTAGCAAAGAGTTCACCAGGGCAGAAAATGGCAGGTGGCCAGGCAGACATTCCTCCAAGTTGTGGACAATGTCAAGTTGGCCTGAGAGCAGGACTGGGAAATTGAGCCAGCCTTCTGGCTGTTTGTTTTGTATTAACTTGCACACATAAAAAGCTGTAATCTACAATTTGTTTGTTGTTTGTCTAAACTTGCCATGCAAACACATTTACACATACCAAATACATCATGCTGTTGTAATTAAAAACTCCAATGACGTCATGTATTTATTAAAGAGATTTACTTATCCAGGTAAAATATTTGCAATCCCAACTAGGCTTCAGACGGCAGAGTATAACTTCACAAAATAAAAACAAATACATATACAATGTGATTTAGTCACAATCTACAAAACCGTGCATATTAACTTCCATGACAGACTACATATAGGTTCCGCTGTTATGTGTATTATGGAAAAATCTCCCCACCCCGTGAAATATATATCTATATAAATACAAAAATCGCTGCCTCAAAGACTGTTGGCAGCCTGCATGGCATTGCAAAGGAAAATCAGTTTTCAACTGTCTTAAGAAAGAAAAATTAAAAGATTTGCATGAGCAACACCACTTTCACAGTGACACATTCAAATAAGATAACCTTTATTTGTCCCACACTGGGGAAATTTGCAGTCTACAGCAGCAAAATTGGGGGGGGGGGGGGGGGGAAAAAAAAACAGCGTTTCATTGCACAAAATAAATGTTTCAAATACTGATTGTATATTTTAAAATTATCCAATTTAAACTTCGATTAAAATGTAAAAGAATACACGAACATTAAAGGCATCTATCTTAAAAGTATTTTCTGTTAATTGCAATGTTTGCGAGCCGTAGAATGTCAGTAATGAGGAAAAAGGTAAGACATCACCTCCCTTGAATCGGTTATGATTGCATGATTTACCCAGGACTGAGTTGCAGTGAAAAATGCAAACCACCTGGGCCACAGGAACTTTGGACATGTACCATGACCAGTAACTAACTGTTCCTGGGCTTGTTGGTGGAAAATGGGCTAATGATCCATTTTTAAAAGAGTCTTGTGTTTACGTATGCATGTTTAGAACATTAAATGCTTGTGGTATTCAGAACACCAACTCTAACAAAAATGAAGTATTTGCCAGCTCAAGACTGTCGTTGACCTTCTCTTCTCCTGTGGTGAAGGATGCCATGAACTTTCACACACTACCACGCTGGTCCTATAAAAAGCAGCTTGTGGATGCAACGTACAATAGACTCACCAAGGTAAATACGTCACGTCAACCTTTGGTTTAAAGAGCTCTACACACATAATGAACAATGAACGGCAATAATGTGATGAAGTCATAGATGTCAAAAAGACGATGTACAGGATGTAAGTGACTTCGAAACCTCAGTAAACGTTGAAACAATAATCCAGTCGTTTCACATTCACTTATACCACGTCTAAAATCCTAGCCGCTTACCGTGTTCCGGTCACATGGAACTCTCCTCTCACGACTTCCACAAACCGTCCCACTTGTATGACTTCACTCTGCTGCGGCAGACGTAAACGCGTCTGTGTGGGGCGCGCGTTTGTTGTACATGTGCGCGTGCCGGCTACCATGACACTTTCGGTTTTCTGTGGCAGACCACGAGAGGCGGAGCTGCGCATGCGCAATGCGCAATGACCACTCTGACCAGGTATTGAACCACGAACCTCGGGGTTGGGAAACGACCGCGAGACCACTGCACTGATCCATGCCGCCCAATAGGCAATGATGCAAGGCATCAAAGGTGTGGTTGTAGCAGAATGAAAATTCAAGACCTGAATTTCACATATTTACACGGTCATTTTGTATTTGACAAAAAGAAGAGAATGAAAATGTTCAAGAAGAGTGTTCAACGTGCAGGGATGAATGGACATGAGGCCATGATGATAGTTTTGAGTAGTTGAGTTTTTGTTGTTGAATAATACTACGTTTTGAAATCAATGTATAATCATTTGAATAATCGTGATTTCTGTCAAACTAATTGTGATTATTCTTTCCTTCATAACTGTCCAGCCCTAAGACACATCAAAATATTGTTTACAATTATTTACCATCAACGGTCTGGTAATGATGATGACAATAATACATCTTTTTTCATTCAAAATTAGTTTTTGCAATTATTTTATAATCATTGCAAATGGCATCAAATATGACCTACCTGCCCGTGCAGATTGGAAATAATGAGTCAGCTTTAGTGAAAGATTTCACGCCAGTAGAGGAAAGTCTGCAGCGAAAAAGACATCTTCCAGCAAATCAGTGGAGGCCTTTTGATGCTCCAGTCTGCATTATTCACTTTGACTCCAGCGTTTTACTAATCTGGATCTTTGGATGTTGTCATGTGACTACTGAGGGTTTAGCCAGGGGTCCAGCCTGGGAACCAAAGTCCAAGGAAACATGTCCGGGTGGAGGTAGGGAAGGAGGGTAGCAAGAGGTAAGAAAGAAGAGAGGAAGGACGGAGCAAAATTCAGTAACAGAAAGACTGTAATAAAGATACATCGTTAGAACCAAACCTACAACAAAAAACATAAAAAGTGGGATTTATTGCTGGACTTACTGATTTTCAAGCCCTTGAGAAAGGTGCCATTTCTTCAAACTGCACAAACATATATATTTCACTTCGACTTCACAATAAAACAAGATTACTAACTGTGGGTTTTTTTTCAAGTAGTTGTATGTAAATTATTTAAATAACAGAGTGTGAGCTTTCTCTTGAGGGGTTTTTAAGGATGATTTAAGTCAACTTTTCCGGTTCATCGTCCCAGATAGTGCACGGTATGTGAGCCAAAGGGGTCGCGGAGTAGTGAGCATAATACTTGCTTTGATAAAAAGCCTTGCAGCAGCGTGTTGTTGTGATGTAGGGTCATGGTCAGGACTTTCAGAGAGCAATGCTCTTGCTTTATTTTTGAAAACTGCTGGCCTGTGTTTAAACCAGTATGACTGTGTTTTCTGTTCTGCCTGTTTGTCGAAAGACTAGTTTTCTTTTGTTTTTTTCCCAGCAGGAAAGCAAACTGAGATGAGGATCCACAGATACAATTTCTGACACTGAGACTTAATCGTTTTATAACAGCAATATATGTATGCAAGCATGGCCTACATTTTCACATATCACTCACTACTCTATGATGGCCATCATCAGCTACTACAAATCCTACTACAGTACTACTACTTTAGCAAAAAGTAATTTATTCAAGTATATTTTCAGTCAACTTTTTTTTTATATTACATTGGAGAGAGTATACTTTTTAAATACTCTATTTTTATAAACTCCACAGAAGTATGCTTACAGTCAGCATACTAGGCTTGCACTAGGCAGTATACAGACAGATACGTATAGTATACTTAATTTGTTCCAATTTGGTATGAAAAAGTACACTTATACTTACTCAAGAATACTTTCGAAGGTATAAATCATATATAGTGGACTACTTTTTTGTAAGGGCTACTACTACTACTACTACTACTACTACGCCTTGTTATGGCAAACATGGCAAAAAGGGGAAACATATTTGCACATAAAATTCACCCAAATCAGCATGGAATCACACTGCGGTAATCATCACAACCAAGATTTGTATTTTGTAAGAAATGAAGCATTTATTGGTAAACAGAAAATGATTAGTGACCAATAGCGAGGGGTCACTAACATTGTAATGAGTGCTGGGTACAGAAACGTGTACAGTAGATTAAATTCAGGGTGCATAGTAATTGAGTTGATTTTTTTTTTGTTTGTTATTGTTTTTTGCCCACAGTATAACCCATATCCCAATACAAACAAATCGAGGCCAAAAGGACATTAGCATATAAAGGCATATTCCAAGCTGTAAAAATATTGAATTACCGGTAATCAATTCAACTGCATAGACCAAATGCTACTGCCCTCCAGTATTTCAACTGCTGTCTGTCATGTCAGATCTTAAAAACAAGAACAAAAAAATGGTGTATTGATGCTGAGTTTTTACATTGCAGTGGATTGACATTTCCCCCAAGGGAAATATTATTTCATATCACACAAGGATAAAGTTCCGTGGTATCTCTCATGTACCACATACTGAATCTAGCAATGAAGCAGTGGGTGCAATTGTGTAGTTTGCGTATGGGCTGACAATAAGAGACATTACAGAATGAAACACAAGCAACAAGACACACTTTTGGTACAGGTTTGCTGGCTAGGCAAGCAGAATCAAAAGTACTGTAAATTCTGAAGTCTGTATTGCTTAAAGGACAGATTACTTTTTGAATATGTACAAAAACATTAGTTTCAGATTCTAGAATGTATCTCGCAACTATTCTTGCTTATAAATCCAATTGTAAAGTAGTCAGACCCAGAAAGTGCTTAGTAGGTGAAGAAAAGAAAAGGAAAAAGCAGAAACCCTTACTGTAGTAAAAAAGTAAAATCAAAGCTATACATTCACAGCAATGTTCCATAAAAATACAAACAACAAAAACAATCTTCACAAAATAATCAGCTTGTCAAAATGTCATTGCTGGAAACACAATTTTCCGTGATTAAACCATCCTAAAATTGCAAAGCATTCAAGCAAAGCACGATCGCTTAAAAACATGGCATCAGAAACCGTAAAAGATGCACAGTCAAGGTGTGGCCCTGCCAACAATATCTTCTTCGCAGCAAAAAAAAAAAAAAAAAAAAAAAAAAAAAAAAACTAACTAAACAAACAAAAAAAAAAAAAAAACAATTCACATTATACATTTGAGGACCAACATACGGCAGCCTCGCACACTCATTGTGGTTTTGGTATTAGGTGTTTTTGGATACTCAGTGGCCGACACAAAGTGAGCACACTTTTTTTTCATACTATACATATGTTCATGGCCGAGCACCAAAGTCCACTATGAAGTTAAACAAACAATTGCTGCAAAGCAGTTGACACTTTCTGATTCAGGTAATAATAAAATCAGAAAATGATGCTCGTCGAGAAAAAAAAGACTACCATGCATTAAGTTTCCATGCAAAACCTTTACAACACTACTCCGAATGCAATTATATTCTCATGCGTGAACAGGAGCTGGGGTATGAAAAATGACCATTCTTCACACTTGAAAGGACGGTTTCAGGGTCTTCGGTTTCCACAGACACCACAAAGCTGCAGATCTTTCTGTATTTTGACCTTCTGTATTTTATCTTCAGTGTCCGCTTTTTGTGTTTGCTTTTACAGCGCTTTTGCACACAACACTCCTACTTCTCGCGTCTGTCATTCACGGCCAAAGGCTGTTTGGGTTTAGTGCACACTTGGAGATTTGGAGGCTGAGGCAATCATGTGGGAAGCAGCCCCTCGGCCTCTTCTGGAGGGTGAAGAATGAAAACAAAGCGATTGGTGTCTTAAAAAAAATCTATACTTTATATGCAATCATGAGGTGAACAATAAACTGCCTTCCACACAGTAACTACTTGACACTTAACGGCGGTGACTGCCTGACCTGATGGTGATAGAGAGGTGTGCCCCTCTGTTGTGACAAACAGGAGTTCAGATCCCAATGCAGCAATGGAACTTCGAGGACGAACGCAACGGTCGCCTGAAAAGCTTCGGCGCAGTAAAGCCTAAAAGGCAGAAAGAGTTGGCAGTTAGGTGTCTTTGGTAAGATAATCTACATTGGTAAATGTCAATGCCATTTTATGATGTGACCTGCAAGGGAGTGGACTTTTACGAACCAAAGGTGCCAATTGTTTGAAAGTAATAGCTTGCCTTGCGTGTCATGGGGCTAGTTGGGGCGGAGGCACTGCTGTAGAGACTGAGGCTTGAGTTGGACCTGCTGACGGTCAAACCTTTCGAGGTGCTCCCTGTGGGAGACAAGTACTTCTCTTTGATCTTCAGGTTGGTCCGGCCTTTTACTGTTGACAAAAGAGCAGTGTTTACAATGCTGTAAAAGTGTTTCTTTCATTTTATAACAGCCGTTCATCAAATAACAGCCTGATGTTGTCAAGTGCACACAAGTGCAAATTGGAGTTACCCTAATCTACAGGCACCAAGCCAGGCGGTCATAAGTATGCCCACACCTGCTCGGCGCCTCTCACCTTGGGGAACTCCAGAGTGGAAGAGTGTCCAACCCCTCTCGAGAGGACTGGTTTCAGAGCTCAAGCTGTGCGTGGAGGCGAGTCCGATTATATCTATTCAGACCTTCTCTGCCTCGCACAACAACTCAGGCTTCTTCACTGTCAGAGAGGTGACATTCCATGTCCCCCGAGGTAGTTTCTGAAGCCGGGGATCGGACCGCCGAGGTCCCCGCCTTTTGCCGGCGCCCAGCTCACAAAGCACCTAACTCTTCAGCCCCTCCCACAGGTGGTGAGCCCATGGGAAGAGAGACTCACGTTGCCTTTTCGGGTTGTGCCTGGCCGGGCCCCATGGGCGTAGGCCCGGCCACCAGGTGCTCGCCAGCAAGCCCTGCCTCCAGGCCTGGCTCCAGAGGGGGGCCCCGGTGACCCACGTCTGGGCAAGGGGAAAATGTGATCCAAATTTCTCAAACATCATAAGGGGTCTCTCTGAGCCGTGCTTTCTTTATCTGGTCCCTCAAGACCTGTTTCCATGGGTGACCCTGCCAGGGGCCGAAAGCCCCAGACAACTTAGCTCCCAGGATCATTGGGACACGCACACCCCTCCACCACGATAAGGTGACGGATCATGGAGGTGAAGAAGCAGATAAAGCAGAAAAACACTACAGCTCAGTGTTGCCCATTGAAGGTAGCTGAAAACAGACATGTCTGTTTCACCCGTTTGCGTTCATCCACAAGGCAGAGAGAAGCAGAGGGAGGAAAAATAATATTCCAGGATAAATTAAGGTTTCCCAGGACATTTTCCTTTTTGTCTCAATTTCCATGTTTTCCATGACTGGAAATTTTGATATTCCTTTTCCAGGTTTTCCAGGATGCACGGGAACCCTGAATATACTCTCATATTGCCATTTGAATCAATGACTTGCTTATCCATCCATATTTGTTTAGCATTAGACATGCATTTGTTGTCTATTGACACATTCTGTCATCTAACAGTGGCCTTGAAGTAAAAATGCTTTTATGACAAGGCTAGTTTGCAGTAACCTTACCTCTGCAGGGATCATTCTTCACCAGGAACTCATCTAGAGCAGTCCAGCCTCCTCCCACTCTGACCATCAGTGTGCTCCGCAACATACGAACCATCCGCAACTGTTGGGAATCTCCAAACTGCACATAATTAAACATTAGCAAATGACAATCGGCTGTTAAAAAAATTGCTTGTTAAGTAAAAATAGATCATCAAAGAAGCACATGTGAAGGCAAAACGATAACTCACTCTGTATCTATTGGCACTGATCTGCTCCACTTGAAATCTCTTGGGACAATTACATTGTGACACCTGACGGCTCACCTGCAAAAAGGAAGATGGAAAAGTGTTGAACCATTTGTGGGACATGCGAGTCACGGCAAGTAATTGTCTCACTAGTAAGCATTGTTTGTACCTCTTCAGTGATTTGATCTGCATCGAGCATTTTCCTGTAAGGATCTCTGCTGGGGTGCAGCGCACTCACAAACTCATAGTAATCGATGAAACCATCACTGTTCACGTCAAAGATGTTTGCCACTGCATTCATTTCCAGCGAGTTGGTGGGGAATTCTGCAATAAAGTTAAAACATAACTGTATAATATCTGGTGTACTATGGTGACGAGGATCTTTATGAGTCATTGGTCAATTGATTCAGGGAAATAATAAGAGAACGCCAATCCAATCCAATCCAATACTTACAGTCCAGAAAAACCTTTATAGGCATGGGGTTGTTGACAATGGAGTCAAAAAAATTGTTGCATTTACCGGTAATTTGAAAAATATTTTTTACATGTCCTTTGCTTCAATGGACATTGTTATGACTTTATCTCTTTCGTGGACAGTGGTTACTACAGTGGACAGCTTATCATGTTATCAGGTTACAGGGTGCACGAAAGGGTTAATAAACAGACAATTTTTGTCATGCTTTCTTGCACTTAAAACGGCATCGTATATACTTGTCATTTGTCATTGAAACCAGTTCATGGATTCATTTCACATTTACCCAAAACAACATAAGGCAATAGCCAGGGGGTCTTACTCGAAGCCAGGACATAGTCGATGAACTCTTTCTGGCTGATTCGTCCATCCTGATCCCGGTCAATGTTTCGGAAGACATCTAGAATGCGAGACTTCAAATGGCTTATCCACTGAATGTAGCGTTTTCGCCAAATGTTAAAGTCAAAGTTGGCAAATTCTTCTATCTGTATTTAAGAAAAAGCAAAAACATAGGGCTTATGTTCTAATGAGACGTCAAAATAATTGACAAGAAAAATAATTACAATGGGTGCATCAATGTTGGAGTGTTCCAACGGTGAACTTGTTTCATACTGACAACGTAAAAACACACTAACCTCGATGAGTTTTTGCCGGTGTTGTTCAAGATGTTTTTGTCTTGCTAGTGCCAGGAGCCAAAGTTTCTGCCACTGACTGACCAGCTGACTGAGCTGCGGGGTCTGGGGGTCAAGGTGATCCAGGGGGAGTGGTGCTGGAGGAGCAAACTTCAGAGTGCTCCGCCTCTCTGGGTTGACAAAGTGTGGAAGTCTCACATCAGTCAAGGAAATTCTAAAAACACTCTTTTGATACTGCTTCTATGGGAAGCACAATAGCAGTGGTGTCTTTACGTGCGATTGGTCGTTTCCTGGGGGAAACTTGCTGCTTAGAAACACTCTTATGTTTGCACGACTTTGTTGCATGTTCAACTTCGGGAAGCTTCTTGTTTAGCTCCTCCATGAATACCTGCAGGAAGAAATCATGTGTAGTCAAGTGCTGATGAGTTGTAAACGTTACACCGATCTGAGGGGGCACCATTGATCAGTGAAAAAAATTACATTGCGGTGGGGGGGAAACATACACAATGCTGCTCAATAAGTTCTTGGTTCTGCTCTGTGTTTTCGGGCACAGGCTCTTCATCTCTGATGCTCAGAGCTTCTTGTGCTGAAGAGATCCATTCCAACAGCCGCTGTACTTCCTCTCTCTCTTCTTCCATCAAAGTTAAAATGGTCTGGATCCTTAAGCCTTGTTGCTGGGCCCATGTCAGAACCTATCTCAGAAAACCACAAAAGGATTCTCTGACGACGAATTCCGTACTGCAAATTTAATTTACTGAACCACTGACCGGAGAATGAATGTGTCGTTTTTCATTATGCGGTCACAAAGTCACTCACCTCTTCATAGCGGGTCTTGGTGACACCCATCCAGGACTTGAGGGTTATTTTTGAGTCTGGGTGACAAGAGGAGAGGATCTTTTGACCCAGACACTGGATATTCTCTAACTCCGTTGATTGAGTTTTTAAGGTAAACATTGTCTGCTGCGGAAAAGGAAATAAAAGCTTTCGTCAGCATTTCATCCATGCAATCAATCATTTAATGACCTAATACGATCATGGTTGATGAACAGCTGCATTCCAAGACTGACTGCCCTTGAACCTGTTAGTAAATCTTAATCAGACTTGTTCTGTGGACCTTAACTCCCTCCACATTGGACCTTCCCGTATTACTGCATACAAGTGTAAAAGGGGCTTACCTCATTGTCTGAGTGGAGGGCGAGCAAACTTTCCACTTCCTCTGGTATGACTCCATATTTAAAAAGCCTCTCGACCTCAGTGAGACGCTCCATGAAAGAATGGACGAGGCCATCAAATTTCTCAGCCTCATGAGAACAAAGATTAAGATACAATAGTGAGCAATGCTATCAACTTTAATTAGGTCAACAGAAAACTGTCAATCATCTATAAATTATCCAAAACTGAATTACATTTTCAATTTCCATGAAGTAAAAAAGGAGCATATATGGGTACTTTGAGTTTGTTACAATTTGTAGTGCTGCAAAGAAAATACACAAAATATAGACACTAACAGTTCAACTTATTTAGTGAAATAATTGTTTCAAGTATCAAAATTGTAGTCCACATCCCATAATGTTACTAATACGATGCTTGAACTACCTGCTGAAGTGCAGCCTCAAGTCTGTCCTGTTTGCCGACCGACAGCTTGCACACCACCTCCCAGCGGCCCTCCAGTTCATCCATTTGCTCCTGCAGCCAGTGTGAATCAGCCGTGCTGCTCCTGGTCAGGTCCTTAACAGAGCGCCTCAAGGTCTTGATGCACCCTGCTCGCTTCCCAAGCTCCTTTTGAAATGCCTCGGGGAGAAGAACAATGATGAGAACTTTTAAGACACGAATAAACAGGATGTCCAAAACTTTTCAAGTCAAGTCAAATAAAATCAATTCTGAGAGGGCGTCATTATCTGAATGACAGTGTATCAGCCAAAAGTTCCGATAGTTGAAGCTGCCGTAAAATTAGCACCAAATCACTTCTCACAGTTTGAAACAGTCAGAAAGAACAGAATGAAAAAAAAAAAGATTATTGGGTATGTGATTCAGTTAAAAATCCAGGATGTAGATATAGTTTAGTAATAAATAAATAAATAAATAAACAAATAAATCAATCTGTTTTGGTGCCCTACTTTATGTTTGTCTATCAGATTGTTGACCACGTCCTTGTCTCCGCTGACAGGAACATCCTTGGCTAAGTGTGGCTCAGCTCTATATAGCCAGTTGTTCAGTGCTTGAAGAGCATCTGTGAACCTTCCCGAGAAGAGCAAAGCTTCCTCCAGTTTGTGTTGTCTGCAAGAGGAAAAACAGAAGCAACTTTTAAACTGAGCAGGAACGAATCTTCTCCTGCCAACCACAAGAGATCCTGATACCTCTCCATAGACT
Organism: Hippocampus comes; assembly: GCF_001891065.2. Taxonomy (NCBI): domain Eukaryota; kingdom Metazoa; phylum Chordata; class Actinopteri; order Syngnathiformes; family Syngnathidae; genus Hippocampus; species Hippocampus comes. Next base: position 817,212 of record NW_017806059.1, on the reverse strand, counting down.
TTCCATTGATTGTGTCCCATGTGTCTTTCAGTTCAGCCAGAAGGTTTTCCAGGTGCTGTTGGTCATGGCTTCTTTGAGCTCTATTATAAAGTTTGCGGCCACTCTTTAGTGTCGCCTCATACATAGGCCTCTTGGATCTCAGCACTTTCTGGAACTCCTGAAGAAAAGGCTTGGCATCAGTGAATATGCACAAATGATTCAAAAAAATGTTGAACACCTGCACAACTGCACCTTCTGCTCAGTTAGTTGTTGTTTAATCTCCTCATGTGACGGTGCGATCTCTTTATGGTTGTCTAAGGTTTCTTCAACCTCAAACATCCAGTCCACCAGGAGGCGCCAAGATTCATTAAACTGAAATAGAGTAAAGGTGACTGTTCGTTCAAAATGTCATGTTATGTTTCCTTGTGAAAGTTAACATTTTCATGGATGGTGACAGTGAATGTAGAAAACCCTCGACCTGTTTGGCATTCTTTTTGACCTCCTCCAGCATAATGCCTCTCTCTGAAATACACTGCAGTAGTTGTTTGTAGCGATCTTGGACAGTCATGAGGAGGTTGTGAATGACATCGCAATCCTCTTTCCTGCTAAACTCAGCAAGTCTACTGCCAGCACTCTCCACTGTGGTCTTCTTCTCGGCGTAACCATTCACTTCATCCACCAGTGTCTTTACAGATAAATACATTTGAGAATAAACAGGTATTACATGCTGTCATCTTGGAGACAAAAAAAAAACTATATGTAATGTACTGTATATAATACAACCTACTCTATGATCCTGCAGTTGGTTGTTAATTGTGTCCAGAACAAAGCTGGGAGCTGGGAGGAGTCCAATAGACTCCTTACACTTGGACATCTTGGTGAGAAGGTCCTGGATGTCACTGTGGAATTCCTTGGCCAGACTCAAGCCTTTCATAAGCTTTACCTTAAAAAAGAGCAACACACACTCAATTGCAGAATGCTGTCATGGATAAAGCAGATAGAACAGAAAACAAACTGAGGAGTTCAGAAACCTTTCGCTCTTGAACTTTATTGTACACAGAAGACCACCTTTGTTCTAAGATCGACAGGCTGTGTTCTGTACTCAATCCCGGCACAACATTGCTGCTTTCCAGCATTCTTTGAATGGCATTTTTCACATCGGTGTAAGTGTGAAGCTTTGACTCCATCTCATTGCACAACTCCTGTTGCAGGTGTGCAGAAGAAAGGAAGTAGGTAGGTTAACTTTGAGCTACATCTAAGAGTTGGAAGTGTTTTTGTGCCTCACCAAATGAGCATTAAGGCTCTCAGTGGTTGATTCTGGCATACCCCACATGGATTTGGAAGATGGCAATCTGATGTCTGTATTGTCCAGCCACTGTAGGAGGTCCTGAATCCCCATTGTAATATCTTGCACCTGACGACAAAAAGATGACATCAACGGAATTTCGCTTGAGTAAAAGTGCACCAACATATCATTGGCAACCTAACAAAGGAGATCTCATTAGAAAAACCTAGAAATAGGATGTATGGAAATATAAATGGATGGTTACCCACAATTATATTCACCAAAGCAATGTGGCGCATGTGTAAAGCAGCTCATTCTGCACGTCAACAACATATTGCCACATTTGGCTTCAAAGAATGTTTTGAAAACTGGGTTTTTCTTTGAGAGTCACTTTATCAAAGATACATTCAATAGTTACATCCAAATAGTATATTTCAAACGTAAACGTTAAATGTATCTCAAAATATTGAATACTCATGTCAAAATCTAAATCGACATTTTAAATCTATCTATTAATCAAAATGTTTTGAGTGAAACTAGCTAGTGTGCAAATCCAAACTGTTGATAACCAAAGTACCAAATCAAAAGCTCGAGGAGGACAAAGTGTGTTTACAATATCAAAGACATTTTTTAAAAGCAATGGTACCTGAAATAACAATCACGATTTTAGAAACATCTTTTAAAAAGTATTTTAGGAGTTTTATTGCTGCTTTAACCCAGAATTAAAAAAAAAAATAAAGCATGCTCTCCTTCAAAGTCTAAGTGTGGCCGCCAAACACAGTGGTGTGATTAATCTTTGTCCTAGATTTAAATGAGAATGAGGAGTCTGAGAAAAAGAAAGCAATCCAGGATTTCACCGCAGTCTCAGTTCTCAGCGAATCACAACTCTTTGGTATTTCACTACTTAACCCCTTCAGGGACAGCGGTTACTACAGTGGACAGCTTATCATGTTATGTTACAGGGTGCATGAAAGGGTTAAAGTGGGTGGGCATGTCAGAGGTCAGAACGAATGAATTCACATTGATGAGAAATGCCCCAGCCTAAGTCCGCAAAATAAGACACGAGAACAGGAAAATATGGCTTTGGATGCGAGGGCCATACAAACTCAAAGTACGTGCCAAAGAAGATAAGATAAGATAAGATAAGATAAGATAAGATAACCTTTATTTGTCCCACACTGGCCAGTGTTTTGTTGATGATTGGCACTATGTTCCATCATATTTCCAGAACTTGGAGGGGTTTGCTTTGTGCTCCAGAGATATATATATATATATATATATATTTTTTTTTCTAAACATGTTTCTTATTATGATCACCTATGTCCAAGTGAGGTAGTTTTTATTCATTCTTGAACATTTTTTAACATCTCTTCAAGATCTTATTTTTGATATTTGCTATTATCAGAAGTTTGAATTTGCATATGATCTAAACCTTTACTTTCATGCAAAGCATGTTGACTTAACATTCAGAAATAGATTTCACATTTGTATTTATTTTTAACATTAAGATCCAACATGTGGGTGTAACATTTAATGTATGGATTGTACTATTTCATATATCTTTAATTTGACAAACATTGTTTGAAACTAAATGGTAATAATACGTTGCTGTTATATTCAGTGGGAGACGCTCTCCAAATGGCACCCCTGATTTGAAGTGAAGCGCATTACCTGACTGAGTCTGTTCTCTAACTCCAGCTGATACCGTTCAGTTTCACACCGAACAAACTCCCAGCTTTCATTGAGTTGGTCCAATCGAGAGTGAAGACCATGTGCACAGTCCCCGGACCCAACTTCCAGCAACTCTTTGCCTGCCTGGTTCAGGGACTCCATTGTGCGAACGTGAGACATGACATCATTATGCAAGACCTGTAAGAAAACATTACAGAGTTCATTTCATAAGCAAATTCATGGGTTTTGTCTGTCGCTGTGTTAACGTGTCATAGTCCTGATAAATAGTTGTGAGAGATTTTAGCGGATACATTTCTTAAGGTTGACAGTTAAGGTTTTTATGGTTTCGAGATTGAGAGATATTTTCCTCACAGGCTTTGTTTCCCAGGCATTTTCAGTATTTCTGATCATTATTATCTCATAACCAACCTTGTGTTTGGCCAGCTCTATTTCACAAGCCTGCAGTTCGATGCCGATTGTTTTTTTGGCCTGCAATTGTTCAGCAGTATGGGCAAGCCATGTGTGCAACTCATCCAGTGTGTTTTGGAACTGCCCCAGACCTAGTAGAGCACACTCCAGTTGATGCTGCAAACAGAAATGTAAGTTTCTAATTCAGACACAAATAGTGTATTACTTTTGTGTGTGTGTGTGTGTGTGTGTGTGTGTGTGTGTGTATAGATAGATAGATAGATAGATAGATAGATAGATAGATAGATAGAAAGAGTGTCTATTGTCATACACTCACCTGTCTGCTGACAGTCTCTGATTCCAGACTGTCCCAACGCAGTCGAAAGTCGCACAGGGGTGAGACTGAGCATGGGCGTTCTGAGCCTGGAGACAATCGACTCACAAAGCGATGGTTTTGGCTTTCTATTTCAATCTTTTTCTGGTAAAGTTCTCGTTTAAATTCCTGAGGAAAGCAAATGCAGAATTAATCAATTAGCTGGGTTTAGGGACTGGGCCGGCCCACGAATAGCAAATAATTGATGCACAGAAAAAAATCTCTCTCTCTCTCTCTCTCTCTCTCTCTCTCTCTCCCAATATAAGGCCTCATGAGTCGACAAAGCGATATATCGCTTTTTTGGAATTATACAATTCAAAAAAATAAAAATGATTCCGATAAAATTTTTCGATGTAGTAACAATGTAGATAAACATATAATAATTAATATTGGTAACTCCAAATAAAGACGATCAAATGCAGTTTGGTTGGATTTTATTTTAAAACCAACTCAGCTTTACTGATTCCAAATGTAAAAATAACCAACACTAATCAGAACAGGGCGGCACTGGTTAGCAAATCCGCCTCACAGTGCAAAGGTCATGGGTTTGATTCCGGTCCCGGCCTTCCTGTGTGGACGAATGTGATCACTCGAAATCGTCCCTAGGTGTGATTGTGAGTGCGAATTGTTGTTTGTCTTTGTGTGTTCTCCGATTGGCTGGCATATGGTAGCCACAGTGGTCATCTCCTAGTGAATCCTCACCTTAAGTTCCCGCAGCTGCTCTTTGACTGATTCCAGGTAAGTTCCAACCACAAACTCTTCTGTTGACCTCAGTTCTGCAGATTTCAACCACTCAAAAAGTCCCTAAGATATATAACATTAATCTGACTAATTTCCACAATGAATGAACATAAAATATTTCGGACTTGCTGCTGCATTCAACACAAATGGTCCATATTCGTACACACACCTGCATAGTGTCTTGATAATTTAAGGCCATCTGCAAGGAATCCTCCAGCTTGTCGTGACATTCATTCCACAGTTTACTCAAATTGTTCCACAGGCAATAAAGCTTCAAAAGGTCAAACACATTACTCTTCTCAGTACATTTCATAACATCACAAATGATTCATTTCAATGTAATTGCTTACTTCGTCCAGGTTTTTTGTGACATCCGGTTTGTCTGTGTCCCCACATGCTGACATCAGATCCATTCCGAGGACACCAAGTGTGTCTAGATCTCCTTGCAAAGTGTCGATATCCTCCCTGAGAGTCTAGTGGGTGTCAAAATGAAAGAGGATAATTATGTCAAACTTGCTGTTTTATAACAATGAGAGGCTTAAGGTTTTCTAAGCTAACCTGCATCGTCTCTAAACTCTGGCAGATTGTTTCAGAGTCTGTCTGGCTTGCATTAAGATCCAAAACTGCCTGCTGAGCATTATTGAGGGCTGCTGTGACATCAGCAACATCGCTCCAAAACTTCATGGACAGATCCAGCAGTTTGAGCAACCAGCTTTCCCTTTCTTGAACCTGACTGTGCATCTCACCCAGCAGCTGGCAAAGAGTGGTGACTTGCTCCTGGATTGCTAGTATTGTCAGAATGGAGCAAAGATCTTGGTGAAAAGTGATCAACGGGGAATATTCATTTGAATAGATATGTGTAAAATGGATTAGGGCAACATCATTATTTGTTAAGAAGTTACACTCAGGCAATGTAAGCACCTGTGCCGATGGACGTAACCCCTGCCGGCTGTGTGTTGGTCAGCAAGTCTTGTGCGTGTGTCTTGACATTTGTGAGGCTAAGCTCCAACTTGGACAGTTCAGACAAGATGTAATTGTTGTCATGTAGCTGCTCTTGAATCCTCGGGGTAAGGCACTGAAGAGGTGTTGGAGTTTGGATGCGACTGCGCAGGCGATCGAGATTTTCTCTGAGAAGAACCATCCGCTCATTCAGCTGTAGTAACAAGAATGGTTGCATGATTATCTCCCCCCAAAATAAAAATACCGTCAATGTAACATTTAAGTTTTTACTGTGATTATGCGTGCAAATAAAATGCATCACTATATATTTTCATTCAATTTTGTGTAAAGCCTGCACATAATAAAGAACCAATGCATTGAGTTCTGCCACACGTTCGAAGCAATGTGCAGTGACTCACTCACTGATTGCAGTACCCGGCGCTGTCAATTTTTTTTTCCAATGTACAGTAGATTTCATATTCAATACTTAGAAGCTAACTACAAAATGAATGTATACATATAATTGTGTTATTTGTGTTATTCCTAGTGTTGTTGCTCAATTAATTGACATATATAGCTGACTTCCCGCGCAGCCATGATGAACCCCAATTAGTCATTCATACGACCTCATGTTTGAAGGATCAGATTACTGTAGTTGCATGTTCTTACTTTGCAGTTGGTGGAACCTTACTTGAGTGAATCTGGGTAAGGACTCTTCAAGTAGAACGGCAGTCTCCCTGACACGGTCTCTGATGGCTCGGTGCCGCTCCTCAGCCTCAGTCGCTTTGCGACAAAATCCCTCTCCCTGAATTGGGTTTAGCTCTGACAGGTGTTTCGCCAAGGAGCATAATCGTGAGATCATTGGCCGATGTTCAGCTATTGACTCTCTCAGGGACTAAGCATTGGAGGAAAAGAATCAAATAGTTATACATCACTGACTTTAATCTCTTTGGGCCTGATTTGCTAAATGCTTGTCTGTGGGGTGGCAACTTGATTACTGATGGGAACAGAAGCTGATCTTGTGACCAGGCACACCTAGGATTGTGTCTGCCAAAATGTACAAAATTGCTGCACAGTTCATCTTGTGTGTTCTGGGAGAAGTACAGTATATGCAGGTAGATTCATGTCGCTTGCATGCTGTCATTTGAACCTGAGACGAACCGCAATGGCTGATTTTGCCTCTTTAAATGCGCAGAACAAAGATAAGGAGGCGTAGGCAACACAGAACACTTTCCACTCCTATAAACATTTTTGAAATGCCATGAACTAAACTTATCATGACACAGTGTCAGAAATAATGACCAAAGGCACAGGTGTCAAACAAAAGGCTCAGGGGCCCCACTAAGGGAAATAATGTACTTCACGTTTGTTGCTAAATTCTATCCCAGAAATGAAAATTTACTTCACTTTTAATAACATTGATATATTGCAAGCACTTTTTGTATCAAACCCCTTTGTCAAAAATAAATAAAGAAAGAAAACATCCAACAACCGTTGAACAAAGCAAATTTGCCTTGATTTTTGATGTCAAACCTAATTATCCAGCTTGTTGCATCGATATGATGAGTCAATTACATACTTCTAACCCACCACCAGCGCATGCAGTTGGCTTGTGAAAATGCATTTTATAATGCCTGCCATTTGGGATCTTCGGAAATCAGGCACATGAAATTTTGGATCACGGGAAAAAGTAGTTGTACGTAACACATCCGTACAATGCCTTCAGAATGCAAGGTAAAAACGGTTTCGTTGTTAAAGAGAAGTAAACATGTGACAAAATTATGTCATGTGGAGAAGAACGCTCCTTTTACCTGTAAAAGGTCTTGTTGCTCACGGAATGCATCAAAGCTAAACGGGGTGAGGGAGAGCTGCATCACGAGGTTTTGTGTTTCTTCTAGCCATGGTGAAACCTCAGTAAGGCCCTCTGAGAACTGAACAAGAATTGACTGAGCATGCTCAAGCTGCAGAACTCCATGGGAATTAGTAGCTGATGTGGTGGCGCATTGTTCCTGTAAGGCATCTAATGGGGTCTGCGTAGAGAGATGAAAGGAGAGTGAAACCAACAACACCAACAATGCATTGTTCATTTAAAGTATCACATATAATAAAGAACTTACCTTCAGATTCGCTGCTTCACTTTCTTCGCTATATGTTTGCAAGATTTCAGCGATTTTGGCCATCTTCTCAATGTTGAACCTGTGCTGAAGAATCTCCACAGCCAAAATCTATCCAGGAGACAAAAGACCTGATTTGTTTGTGCCCTCAACTAATTACATTGCACATTTCAAACAAATCTCAGACGGTACAAATGTAATGTATTGTTCATCGTTCACAACCTTCTGCTCATTGAGTTGTTCGGATATGAGGTCTGGATCCAGGTGAACAGTTTTCATCTTTTCAAGTCTTAGCGCCGCGTCCTTAAACCAAGCCACCTCTTTCATTACAGCCTGTTCCAGCTATTGAAATATCAGAGGGTGGGGGGACATATTGGGGAAAAAAAAATCACACTTCTGAACAATATATGTGTACGATGTGCACATTTCGCAACTAAGGCAGCACTACTGTAGTCTACAGAAAATAAATAAATAAATAAATAATACACTGTATGTAGGCCTACAGGATTGTGAGAATAGGTCTCGAAATAAAAGTAGCATTACAATTCACCTGTATACAGTAATATGAATAGCCTCTTTTTAAAAATAACAAAACCCCAAGCCAAATGATTTTTATGTCAATCTGATTCTCCCAAACAATTATGTTAATTTACAGCTGCTTAGCTAACAGTGAATGGAGAATGCAGTCCGTCTTGTCTCAGAAAGTGTAAGGCTAGATTTTATATACTTTGGTCGCTATTAGCGTACCGGTACTTGGTACTTTCAGTCACAAAAGTTGTAACGCCATTGTCACTCCCCCTAACAGTAAGTAAACAAGTTCATGTTAATAAGCTATTATTCATTTGCTTCGCTTTCTTGCTAATGAGAGGAACATTATAGTTCAATGTTCAAATGTGAACGACAGCAATTGCTCTGATTTAATCTTGGTTCACGGACTGAATTTGCAAATGTAAATAATTCGATTCAATAACACGCGTATGCTTCGCGAGCCTGCTATCAAAGTCAAAAGTTAAACACAGCAAGCTAAATCAGATATTTTCGGTGAACACGATTTAACGCTTGATGTTACCCGCTGTCTTTCAGCCGCACATAACACTGCATCTCCCGCATGTGTCTGTTCCCCTGCTGCACCCAAGAGTTCTCTCTCAATTCGGCCCAGCCACACGTGGAGGTCCTCCTGGCTGGATGTACAGCGATTAGAGGCTTCCAGAGCCTGTTCCAGCCTTTGGAGAACGTCCTGACTACTCAGATTTAACACGGAGCATCTGATACGAAGTCCATCTAATTTCTCCCGGACTTGGTGTTCCTCCTCCTCTGAAATCATAGTCACCAAAAATGCATTTGTTTGGGAACGTTCGTGTGAGGGGGAAACAGCGTGGTATGAATTGTACAGTATGCAGATTTTAATTTCTTGCTGTTATTTTTGGAATGTAAAACACACAAAAACATGAGTTTACTGTAAAATGTCACCTTCTGTTCGGCAATCATCATCAAATCCTAATGATTTAGGGTGGATATTAATTACTATTACCTGAGATCACTTCCATGAGCTCTTGACCTGTTTTTTGAACTTTTGCAAGCTCAGCAGTTTTAGCCTGAATCTCATCAGCGAATGCCTGAAAAAAAAAGACTGCACGTCAAGTTCTACTTCTCCCAATAAAAAATACAGTATGTGGAAGATGTCAACATTTCCAACCTTAGCCCTCACTATGGCTTCTGAAGGATGCAGCATCACTCTTTCAGCATTTCGTAGTTCAGTGAGGGCCTGCTCAACAGATATAAGCCAGTGCTGCAAATTGTCTACGCCCTCCTGGAAGAGTTGAGCCCGAGGTAAAATCCGCTCCAGACTGTCCCTCCTACAAAAAAAAAAAAAAAAGAGATATATAGGTCAACAATAAATAAGAAGTGTTGAAGTAAATGTGTCGAAGTGTGACATTGCCTGTAAAAGTGGTTGACCTTTGATTCTCCTCCCATTGTATGGACTCCCACTTCTTTTTGAGAGCACAGAGCTTGACCCGAGCCTGATCCCCCTTCTCTCCTGGATGGGCCTCCACTATCCGAGGACCCTCTGACATCATAGTTTGTATACTTTTCCGTCGGTCTGTTAGGAGGCGCTGCAGGAGCTAAAGCAAAGTATTCTGCTCAGTTGATGATTTATTAAAAATAGAATTGCTACGTCAACACTATTTGGCTCATTGGCATGCACATGACGAAGGTACAGAGGGAAACATCACTGTCCACATGGATTTAATCATGCATATTCAGTTCTGGGAGGTCCAGAGGGCCCTCCCTCCTCTGAGGCTTGCCCACCTTATGCATCAGGCATACATACACTTCTGATACGTTTGATCTCACAGAATATGCAAAGTACATATCACTGGCGTCGAGCTAAAACCTCCCGTTACAATTTGGTAAATTCACATTTTTGCACACACTGGATGCATACTGTTGGCCAGTCCACACATGTGGGAGTTATTTGTCGAAATGATTGAACAATCGAAAGTTTTGAGAATGGCTTGCTCTTTTTTACAATGCAACGCTAAGAAGTGATGAAACAAACCATTTTGTGGGTTTCCTAAAAAAGGATTTTGAGGTACAAGGATTCCATCTGACGGGAGCGATAAGTTGTTTTTTTTTTTTTTTTTAACTATCTTGGTGTCAGTGTGCCCTTCTCGTGTGTCAAGATGATATTGTTTTATGCCAGGTGGGGTTTTCCTCATTGGAAGAACTCACAATCGCTGAGGTTACAGTGGAACGGTGAGAAATTTGCCTGTTTGGTTGACACAAACTCTGCACACGCTCCCCTCAACAATGCATTTTATTTTCTAAAAGAGGCCTGACCTTGCTACAACTTTGTGTGGCATAACTATGTTGGTGTGTTTTCCCTACTGTAGGCGGTTTAATATGATTATGGAGTGTGAAATGAGGTGAAAAGAAACAAACCCTTTGTTCTTGAAGCTGTGCTTTCACCACTTTGACCTCTGAAGATGGAGGCTTCTGATTCGCTGTGAGCTCCTCTATTTCACACACCCATGTCAGCAAGGCTTCCAAACTTTGAAGTATCGTCTCGGAATCGGTAGATATGTTTCGCAGAGCCAATGGACACTTAGGAAGACCATAACATAATATTGGCAGCATCGATGAAATGAATTGAATGAAAGGCAAAATTGGATCAGTTTGGAACTGCGAAACGTTAAAACATACCTTCCATTTTTCCACACAGGAATCTTGATCTGAGCTTGAGTGTCCATCACCTTGGAGCTGTGAAGTGAACAAGATTGCGACATTTTTTTTTTCTTAATTGCAGTTGTAGTTGGATGCGCTTTTTGAACGTCAGACCAATGATATTCGCTTAAACCAAGTATTGCTTTAAAAGGACAGAATGTTAATTTAGATGACAAAATAAAGGGATGAAATGGATGGAATTATGTAATTTAATGGGGTTAAAAGGTTTTCTTTTTGTATCAACCTCAGCAAGTTCCTGGGCAACTCCATTCAGGACTCGAACAGTTCTTGTGATAATGGGGTCCCCTGACTTATCTCCTGTTGGATACTCCGTTACTTCCACGATCTCAGTCACGATAGTTTCTGTCACCTCTGTCACTTCTGTCACTTCCCGTGATGCCACAGTCTTCCAGGACCACGGACTCCCTTCTCTCGAGTCTCTCCTCTGAAAACTAGTCCTTCTCTCTGCAGCAGTCTTGTCAGGACAAGCCAAGGGAGATCTCGAATACTCTGGGGGCACAGTTCTTCTCGTCAGTGTCCCATTGCGTGATGTTTTTATAGGTGAGGGGGTGCTCTGCCAGGCACGATCCAAAGTACTGGTACTCCTGATTGTTGAGGCAGGGGAGCTGTGGAGAGGTTTGTCAGAAATTGGTGTTTGAGCTCCTTTCTCCCTCATGTGATGAAGTTCTTGTTCCTCCTTTGCTGTCTCCGTCACGCTGTCCTTGTTCTTATCCTGCCCATGTTGAGGAAGCTGCCTCTCTTTTCGCCGATGGTAGCACTCCTTCAGGAAGTCTTCATCCGATCGCACTTGCTTGGACTTTTGGCCTAGGCAGCTGGGCCGGCTTACGAGGTTACCCATAATCCTTCAGCCCGGAGGCTAATGAGGTAATGATTGAGGTAAGAGCCCTCGGCCATGCATGGAGAATCACCTTTAGCTACCTAAAATAAGACAAATGAATCATCATGCAAAAGTACACTTTTTCTTTTTCACAGCAACTACATGCCACAGCGGAAAGAAAACCATGCTCTCTGCATCATTTGTCTCTTGGCCAGAGGAACCCCAGCGAGACACTTGGCTCTGATATTTGCTGTGCCTTTGTTTTCATTTAGACCACAAACACACATGCTTTATCTCACAGCTAAAATATTCTGGCCTTACAAATCTATGTGACAGGCTTGTCAAGGATCCCACTGTCGGAATGACGAACCAGTGGCAATAATCCAACTTTATTCACTCAGCCAAGTCCAAGGGACCCACTTCTGTGAAAAATGTAAATTATTGTTTCACTATTCTTAACAGCAACAACATACTTTTGTCACAAATTATTCTGCAATTACAAGCGGAACAGAACAAACACTACTATTGGTTTCCTCCCCGGTGCCATACCCTTCATTGTTGTGAAGCGTGAGGTGATGCATTCATGTTGATCGAGACTGCAGGAGCGAAAGTGAGCCAGTCAGGTGATCATAGGAATGGTCCCTAGTGCAGGAGGGTCCCCTCTCCGAGGCTGACCCAATTCAGAACTCTCAAGGTCACTTTAACCCTTTCATGCACCAATAATGTCCACTGTAGTAACTGCTGTCCCTGAAAGGGTTAATTTGCTGACCAAGATGGGTCTGCAACATGGTAGTTGCATCAACAAATAGACAAATAGATGATAGGCTCGTCAAATAGAAAGGGGGATTAACCGTTTGGCAGTCTGTAGTTTATACTTTGAGTAAGTATGTACGCTTTTAATAGCTTTTGGGATCCAAAGAATATGTCGCCATGGAAAATAAGGAATCCTTAATTATAACATTGAATCTGAATGTCATTTTTTTTTTTCTCATGAATTTGAAACCACTTACATTCTAGAGGACATGGCTTTTAACTAAATGAGAGTCGAAATATGACGTCTTTATGTGCATTAGTAATTACATCTCATGTACTGTATGTCTCACCAGGGAGCTGACGTTGCCAAGAAATCCACAGGGGAGTACTAAGTCAGATCAGAGAGTGGTCCCGGACAAAGCCCCAATATCTAGATCAATGATTACCAAGTTAGCTCACATCACTGCCCACCAGTAGGGCACAGAGTATCTGGCCATTTCCACATAGGTTAACAATTCAACAGTAAGGGAGTGCCGTTTTTTTTTGTTTTTTGTTTTTTTTAATTTTTTTTTTTTTATTGCCGAATGTAGGTAGCCATTTGCTAAATTAGCTTTTTGGCTCCAAAGTGATCTTAGAAAATCATTCATGGAGCTATATCAGCAAATTTATAAAGATATAGTGATATATACAACGGTCAAGCTCTGCCCAAGAATATGATTTTTGTTTTGTTTGTTTAGGCCTATAACATGCTTATATAGAATAATGTTGCCTTTCATTGTCCTGACTTGAAGTACATTATCATCAAGAGACCCTAAAAATATTTTGCCCCTGCATCTGATCTGCAACTATGTCTGTGCCACCGTCTGACCTGGCAGCAAAAAATACGACTGATGTATAAGAACAATATAAGAATATATGCTAAACATTGCATTATCTAGATAGATAGATACATAGATAGAGGGGGGATTTGTAATTAGCAAAAGAGTAACAGTCATCAATCATGGCAGTAGAGTGTTCTGTTGCTTTGACACTCGCTATTAAGTGAGGTATTAAAAAAGTAATTAATCACTGTGATGGTCCCTCAACGTGCATGTGGAGCAGGGGTCCTCGAGATCCCCAATCCAGGCTGTTTTAGATGTCTCCCGCTTTCAACATACCTGATTCAATTCATCCCGATCATTATCAGGCTTCTCAGAGCTTATCATTTGAATCAGGTATTTTGGAGGAGGGAGACCTTGAAAACCGGCTGGATTTGGGGCTCTTGAGGAACCGACCCTGATATACAGCAATGTGTTACCCTCTGAGACTCATATAACAAAATAAGTCCAAAGTTATCCACAGAACAGTGACCAAATCAGAGTGTTTAATTGTTAATCAGGACTGATTAAGGCTAAAGTAAAAAAAAACATTTTTTTGCAGGAATTTTGCTGTCTGTCCAAAATGAATACTATTTATTCAAATACATCCAAAACATAGTGCTTGTTTTCCTTTATAATTTGGATTCAAGCAGTGGCCAGCAACATCCAAACACAAATTTTAGACGAATACTGAGTTTTGGCAGTTTGAGATTGTGTGAACTCCACTTACCCTCTACCAGGGACCAACAGCATGAGTAAAGGAATCCAGTCAGTCCCCATTCAGCATTCAAAGAGGTTGTGGAAAAAAAAAAAAAGCTTTGTCTGAGCATCCTTTGAGTGGCCTCCCAGTTCCAACATCCCAAACTGAAGGCTGTGCACACCAACACATCCATGCTCTCTTGAATACACACTCAAATCACTTCAACACATTTGCGTAAATGTGTTGAATGCTCACCTACAAACACACTTTCTAAACACAATCACGCACATGTCCTGATAACTCATGCTTTTCCGTTGCCCACAGTCACAGGGAAACAATGTCCTCCTCCTTTCCCCTCACAGTGCACCCCTCCCCTCAGCTCACTTCTCCTCCCACCGGCTCTGCTCCTCTCCCTTTCTTCTTTGTTGTGGGAGCTGTGATAGAGGAATTCCTTCCTTGTTAACGCCGCTGATGGGATAGTGCGCCTAGATGGACACAATGTATTCCAACGACTCAGTTGAACTCCCACAGTTCTCTGCCAAGATCAGCCTAGACGTGGGGGGTCGGACTCTGACGGATCCGTTGAACAACAAGATGATATCATTCTCACCGGCTCTGATGCTGCTCAGGTTGCTCCTGTACCATGCAGCTAGATGACAGAGTGCCCCCCTTTTACCTTTCCTTTGGTTTCCGCCCCCCAACACACTCTCTCTCATTTCACCCAATGAAGCCCATCCCCTGGATCTCAACGTAGCTTAAAAACTCCATGCAACTGCGCCTTGAGTGGGTGGGAGGGGGATGGGGGGTGGGGGCAATAAAAAAAAAAAAGAGTTTTCTAAAGGCCCCCGGGCCGCCCTCAGAACATTCACATGTTAAGTGACAGCTGCCTCAGCCTATTCCCCCTTTTGGTGGCGAGGGAGAGAAGTGCAGGCTACAAAAGAAGAGACCCACACCCACTCTGGTACCCACCCACTCATTCAACGTCCCAACCCCCTTGCATTGCTCATTCCCCATTCAGTCAGTTCAACAGTCTCCTCAGGCGCATGAAAGGCGACTAATTACTGTGAAACGTCTCAGATTATTTTTCATCTTACTTGCAGCCACTGTAATTCTTGCTCAAAAACAAAGAACACAACGTAGATACCAACAACATCAGTATTTTCTCTACTTTTGGTTTTGAAAAGCAACGGAAGGACCTCCATTGTGAAATTGTGTCCTGTCATGTTTCAAAATGCCACAATATTTGTCTGGAAACTTCTCGTCCACTTTGACTGCATCACTTCATGTTAACATTATTGGAAGTTGTACGCAAATCACAGGGTGCTTTTATTTCAGGGATAAATGAAAGACAAACATTCTTCATGGAAAAAAAAATATGTAACCGAGTTTTGTCTGCTGTGTGTAAGCACACAAGAAGCGCACACACGAGGCACTTCCCAGAAGTTGGTTTGCCCTAAATCGCGCCCTCTTTATTTTGTTGCCTCTGTATTTCTCCAGCCAGCCAAATAATGAACCGAATCAACTGATCCAACCAACGCATGCCCGCTTGTACCGTGCAGACACCCACACTCTATCCTAGTTTGCAATTCCAATTAGGAGACACGCATGAGGATGCACTTTTTTTCTTAACTAATCCACAAGGTCAATGAGTTGCATGGTAGTCTGTTAGATGTTAATTTGTTCAAGCCAACTAAACATTCCGTTTAAAACACGTCCAACTTTTTCATAACAAAGGGACTTTCATGACATTTTTTTAGCTGAATAATGTGACTCTGTCTAATGCAATTGATTTATAAAAACCAATTAAATGTTTTCTTGTTTTCACTGTTCAAAAATAAAATAATGTAGTGGAGAAAAAAAGGCAACTCCCAATGTCTGCCGTATGGGCCAGTGAGATAGAAATGGCATAAAGGACCCCTGTGGGATGATGTTATTCAACCCCTGGGTAAAGCCGATGAAGAGTTCACGTCAGACTCTTTGAAACCATTTACATCAGCACTAGCAGAGCCGGACAAGAGCTGGGTCGACCACTCGGAGGCGCTGTTATGAAGATTTCTTCAATGACGAACTGGGCCGGGTTCAGAGGGGGACCCACCTCTCCGAAGGCCTCTCCCTCCTTTTTATATCATTCTAACTAACATTGTATCATACAATATTGTGTCAACTGTTGCCCACTCAGCATCCATTGCAGCCTGGTCATTTTGGAAGGGGGATTCTCCCATCTGCGGCCCCTTCTCAACGATCCTCATTTTTCCAGTGATTCGTTTTTTCTTTGCCCTCTTGGGGGTTAAGGTCAGGGGATGTCGTTAATATTTACCGACTGTGGGCATGTGAAGCCGTTTAAGACTGTTTGTGATTAAGGGCTATATAAAAAAATTGACTTGACTAGTTCCTCACGAACTAAAAACACATCGTACTGGTGTGTACCGTACACGAACTCGCACATCAGATGTCATGGACAATTTGGCTGCAAATGATGTACAGTGCTGTTTCATTAGGTCACTTTGTGATTTCAAGCATTCAACTTTTTCTTGAAATTCTTGACCCCAAACATCGGAGATGTATGAGAAAGTTTTGGTAAATCAAATAATAAAAGAAAAGCAATTATTTGAATAGGTTCTCAATAGATTGAAGGCCTAAATCTTAGAAATCAAAAATTGTTGGACAGGATTGTTTTTTCCAGTCCTCTGCATTGTTAAATTACATGCAGCTTTCTTTAAATTCAATTAAATAAGACCTCAATGAGTCTTCCCCAGAACATGATAATTATCCTGTGCATGAGACTTTTAAAAAAGGGGGTTCATTGTTCAGGTCAAACCAGAAGCCCTTTCATGCACACCCACTTGTCACACAAGTGGTTGCGTCAAAGAGAATTAAATGAAAGGCTGTCATCCTACCCAATTGGGTTTCCTGGGCTGTGTCGGGCTGTCTGTAAGAGGGTAAATCCACTTGCAGATGAACCATATCATGGCTCTACGTTTGATTGTTTTACAGCCAGGGCCAAAGAACTTGATACCCTACGTAACAAAGACTCATGGTTCTATGGAAATAAATATTTGGCTGCGGGTGGTGGCC
>NW_017806059.1:792440-800143 GCF_001891065.2 Hippocampus comes | reverse complement strand
CGGGTGGGGGTGGGGGGGGGAGCCAATGTTTACCATCTTTCAGAGAATGAAAACCCTTTTCCCTGCAAACAAGACCACCCTTATGCACTTAGAACATTTTTTTTCAATATGAACTGATGATACATTTTATGTACATTCATATATTGTGAAAGTATGTATACATGTATTAATATATGAGGCGGCATGGTGATCAAGTGGTTAAGACGTCCGCTTCACAGTGCAGAGGTCATTGCTCTTCTGTGTGGAGTTTGCATCTTCTCCCGTGCCTAGGTGGTTTTTCTCCGGGTACACTGCTTTCCTCCCATGTTGCAAAAACATGCACGGTAGGTTAATTGAACACTCTAAATTGTCCCTAGGTGTGAGTGTGAGCGCGGATGGTTGTTCGTGTCAGTGTGCCCCGCGATTGGGTGTCAAACAGTTCAAGGTGTACCCCGCCTACTGCCCGAAGTCAACTGGGATAGGCCCCAGCACGCCCGTGACCCACATGAACATCCATCCATCCATCCCTCTATTTTCTGATCCGCTTTATCCTCACAAGGGTTGCGGGCGCTCATATTCACACCTATGGACAATTTGGAGTGTTCCATTCAGCTGCCATGCACGTGTTTGGAATGTGGGAGGAAACCGGAGTATCCGGAGAAAACCCACGCAGGCACAGAGAGAACATGCAAACGCCACATAGGAAGGCTGGAGCTGCCCATCGCCATGTTGCTACATATTTTCAAATATATGACCAACTTTCACATATATTGAGGTGCCTTTTCTAATATATTGCCATATAAATTCTACTACTTATATATACAATATCTTTTCATTTCATAAGAGCACAGAACACTGACAGCCTCATTGAGCGTTAAAAACAGAGAGCATAATGGGCTAGGATCCTTGACCTCAATGCCTAGCCTTGTTTCCAAGTTCTGTGTATACGAGAACTGTTGCGGATGTGCTGCATGCCTTGGGAAACCAGAGAGTTTGAAGACAGACGGTGTTTCTCCTTCAGTTTCTTAAGGGTTGGGGTGATGACATCAAATAAACTTTGGACCTAAACACAATAGGGCCAAAGTCTTTTTGACTGAATTTAGAGAGGTAACATTTTACCATCCCCATAATTTAGGTAGCCATACATGTATAGGCCCGAATTAAGAAAAAAAAAAACAAAACAAAACTAACCAACAGCAACAAAAGCCTGTTACAATGAGCCAGACTGAAAGAATCCAAATTAAAATACTTTGTTCATCCCCGTGAGAAAGTTGAGAAGTTGTCTTATTGTCTTCGATTAGTCAAGCTTTAGCATAGCGTACAACATTCTGACAGACTATTGGGTCGGGTGACAGTAGCTGGGCAGGACAGTGTTCAAGTTCCACAACAGAGAATGAGAGCATGATTGCTCTGGTTTCTGCCACTTTGTTTCCTAAGGAATACCCCAAACTGTGTTTGGGATATATGTTGCCCCTCTCATTATACATCTCCCTCTTGGTGCAACTCTTTAGCGTTACTTAAGTGCATTTCCCAGGCAAGACACACACAGTGGTCACTAACTGTGTCTAATTGTGATGACTATCCAAGCTGTCTGGTAATAAAATATTACTGAATGGTAGACTTTTGACTCTAAAGACTCTAAGTTTACTCTAAAGTTTAGAGTAAACTCAAATGTCGTTTAATTGAGAGAGAGAGAGAGAGAGAGAGAGAGAGAGAGAGAGAGAGAGAGAGAGAGAGATTC
The DNA here is from genome assembly GCF_001891065.2 of Hippocampus comes. NCBI lineage: Eukaryota > Metazoa > Chordata > Actinopteri > Syngnathiformes > Syngnathidae > Hippocampus > Hippocampus comes. The sequence continues at coordinate 798,423 of NW_017806059.1, read as the reverse complement.
TTCAAGTGATGACAACTTTTTTTTTTTTAGTTTTTCCTGTGTGGTTAGGATCAGGGAAGGCCGTGAAATATTTGGTAAATGTCTCCATGTGAAGCCCTTTGACACACTTTAGTGATTAAGGGCTATTGTAAATACATTTGAGTTAACCCGACTTCCCATGTTAAATTTTTAGCGTGTGGTAAACAGTTGGCCTTAAGAGCCTTGAATAACACTCAAGTTTCTCACCCGTGATGAGGGCTTTAAGGATATTTTTTGTAATTTGGTTAATAATCTCTCTCTCTGGACGTCTGAACCAATGACTAAAGCTGAGTTGGAGAGAGTTTTCACCCAACCAGGATGTGATATCTAAAATGCAGTTAAAAAGAGCATCCAATTGACTTGTGTCATCAGGAGATATAGCGCTATGTAGCTGTGTATCATCAGCACAACAATAGAAATTCACTCTTGAGTCTCCTGTTAGTGAAGCATATTTAATTATATTTAATAATTCTGTATGATAAAAAAGGGCCTAAAATTGAACCTTGACATCCCACGTTAGTTCATAGACTTGTGAGGAAGAAGTATCCAAACTTAGCATAAAAGTTCTTCTATCAGTGAGGTGGGATAAAAACTATCACTTGTTTAAAAAAACAAAAAACAAAACAAAAACATGCCCACCATCCTAAACCAGCATATTCCACCATATAATGTTTTTGTTGTGTTTTCATGCCGGTTACATATTCTGCTTGATGCTGGAGAGCACTTATGATGGTCTATTATTTTATTTTATTTTTTTTTTAATGTTGCTTGCTGGAGAGCACTTATGATGGTCTATTATTTTATTAATTTTTTTTTTTATGTTGCGAACAGTCAGACAGCAAGATAAGATCCCCAAATCATTTTTGAACTTTTTAAAAACGAAAAAAAATGAGATGAGCAGAAATCTAAAAAGTGAAAAAGTACAGTTAAAAATAAAACCAACAGAATGTAAGTGCCAGTTTGTTCTCATTCAATGCCTTTACTGGATAAATAAAGGTTAAATAGAAACAATAGTTACAGTTTACTGTTTTGGAGCTAGAAATAGAAATCAAGGAGACTGAGACTTCCTCATTCAACCCATCTATGCATCAACACATACAAATTATCCACAACCAATAGTCCTCTTTGGTGAGGGCTGAATATACTATTATTAATCGCTTTCTGTAACTACTAACCTACTCAATTGGAAACATCGTCATCAGTTATTGATAAAAATGGATGCAGGAATTCCCATTACATTTCAATCCAATCTAGTTAACAGCTCAAGTACCCCAGCTGCTAGGGTACTCATACAATTAACTTCATTTTCAGCGGTCCAGAACATTTATTGTTCAAGAGGCCCTGACAGGACGCACAGACCCATCCAGGAACAAGGGAACACTTGTGCTGGTAATTCAGTTTTACCAGCATATATGTATACCACACACTACGTTTTATTCCTTTCTTTTCAAATAGATAATTATGGCATGGTTCAATGTGTACAGGAGCAGATGTGACACTCTCTCTTGTGTAATGCAGAAAAGTCTGTATCTGGACTCTCATTCATACTGATAACTAACGAGTCCCAAAGGTCCAAAGTGTGTGAAAAAAAAAAATAGCAGAGCAGACTAACAACATTACCATGACAAAAGTCTGTACTTGGATGTAGTATGACAAAGGCAGAACAGTGCCAACTGCATATTTAACACATTCTGAAAGTAAATAGCTACCCTAAAATGTTTAAGATGGATCGTGGTTTGTTTTGAAATATAGATGTGACACAACATAACCCAAAATTATGACAATGATCCTGCTTATTATTTTATTCTTTCTCACTCATACTGCAAACCCTCCAGGAATTAGAAGAATTAGAAACACCGAAATGTCCCTCAACACTACTAATTACTCAATTAGAGCAATTCATTCAGACAAGAACTTTTTAGACCCACTCCCTCCAAAAATAAAAGTTTTGTTACATTTTCACACATTCTAAGTATATTTATACTGTAATTAAGTATTATAAATGCATGTGCTAAATTACTTTAATTAATGTTAATCACTTTTTTTAGATAATGACTATCTTTCCATGTGGCACAATAAATGTACTTGATATGAACATTCAGGTGGCAGTTGTGATCAATAAAACAGTTGGATGTGAGCACATTTGCCGCAATGACCCTCAATCCTTTTTTTTTTTGCTACGCCCTTTTGTCATCCCCACAGAATTCAATGTCTTTTCACTGTGTTCATTCATGTGAGCAGAGGGCCTCGAGTGACAAACACTTGTGAGGCCTGGCTCACCAAACACAAAAAGCCTGACCCCCCTCCCCCCCACACACACACACACACACACACAACACACACACCTCTGCCCTCCTGTGGTCTAAAAAAGTTTCCCTGCAGGAGAAGAAATTTCAGTTTCTATCGCAGTAAATATGAAAAGAAAGAAGATGGAAAAAAAAAAACACGACCCATCCATTCTCACTAACAGTACATCCGGAAAGTATTTACGTTTAACTTCTTCCACATTTTGTTATGCTACAGCCTCTTTCCAAAATTGAATAAATTAATTTCTTTCAGCAAAATAAAGAAAGAAGATGGACATAACGTTTTTTTTTTGTTTTGTTTTGTTTGTTTTTTTTTTTTGCAAATGTATTAAAATACAAAACTAAAACAAAAAGTTTTCACAGCCTTTTCGGATATGATGCCACAAGCTTGGCACACCTATCTTTGGGCATTCCTATTTGCAGCGCATCTCAAGCTCCATCAGGTTGGATGGGAAGCGTTGGTGCACAGTCATTTTCAGATCTCTCCAGATATGCTCCATCAGATTTGGTCTAGGCTTTGGCTGAGCCACTCTAGGACATTCACAGAGCTGGCCTGGAACCACCTCTTTCAGTGTATTGGTTGTGTGTTTAGGGTCGTTGTCCTGTTGAAGGAAGCCTTCATCCCAGTCTGAGGCCCCGAGCACTCTTCAACATGTCTTCATCCAGGATGTCTCTGTCCATTTCTGCATTCATCTTTCCCTAAATCCTGAATTGTCTCCCGGTTCCTGCTGTTGAAAAACATCCTCACAAGCATGATATTGCCACCAAACATGGTTCTCCCTAAGCATGGTATTAGGCAGGATATGAGCAGTACCTGGCACCCTCAAAACATGATGCCTGGCATTAATGCCAGAGTTAAGTCTTTTTCTCATTAGACCAGAGATTTTCTTTTTTTCACATGGTCTGTGAGTCCTTCGGGTGCCTTATGGCAAACTCTAGGCGGTTGCCATATGCCTTTACTGAAGGAGTGGCTTCCGTCTGGCCACTCTACCATACAGGCCTGATTGGTGGAGTGCTGTCTAGATGGTCGTCTTTCTGGAAGGTTCTCATCTCTCCGCAGAACCTCGCTGGAGCTCTAACAGAGTGACTATCAGATTCTTGGTCACCAACCTGACTAAGGCTCTTCTCGCCCAATTGCTCAGTTTGGAATGTTTCAAACTGTAAAATGTGGCTCCCCACACTTGTTGTACCAGAACTGCATGATGAGTTAATTCTTGCGCCAAATGTAATCAAACATAACTTGCATTGGTCCAAGTTTTGTGACTCCTACTGTAAAACAGTGTCAGGCCCCTGTTCAACTGCAGAGCCAGAAGCGGAACGTTTCTTTTCAGTGCTGTCTGGTCCGAACCCTTAGAAAGAGAATACTATTGCGGACAAAATCAGAACACTCCAATGAAACGCAGTGACCTGCCTTGAGCCTGGACGTGAATATCTCATTTAGGGAAAACGTCCCAAAAACACGGAGATTACTGAAGCTCATGCACGCATTCGTGTTGAGAGTTTAAGGAATTCCTTGGTGTCAGTGGAGGATGTAGAAGGTGACAGAAGTGATCCTGAGCCTGTTGAGTGGCTGGCTTAACTGTGTATGCCAAGTTTGTCGAACATAGAGGTCAGGGACATACCAACTCTGACTGCCGACCCACCAAATTATTACCCGATGACCATGCGACTGATCTGTTTTTGACCTGTGACTTTGCTCCTGTGCCATCGGTGACCGAACCTGCGACTGTGAGGCAGGCAGACTGTTCCTTTGACGTGACTCACCCCGTTCGTTGATCAGACCTCAGTTGCGCACTCTGATTGTTCAAATGGAGTCTAACCCAGCCGACTTCAGGCGAAAAGCGGACTATATCCGGAACTGTGAAGAATACTTTCCGTGCTTAAGGAGCAGATGTGTAGTCTGAAGAAGACAAACTGTGTGCTCTTGTCTTCTGAGGTTTAGTTTTTCTTTGATTTTTGCCCTGAGTTTTGTATACTCCACCCAGTGAACTGTCTCGCTTTAGCCAGCATGTACGTCATATTGTTTTCCCATTAATGGGTTTTTGTTCTTAAAATTTTGATGAAAATGGGATGGATGAGGGAGGGAAAGAAGAGTGACAGAGAGGAGTACAGGGACAACAATCAGAAGACAAACACAAACTGACCCTGAGGTTAAATGGAGGCAGTCTCATCTCCATGCACATCAGCCATTGTCTCAGTGCTCTGATTTGACCTCTGAACTCACACTGCCATTGACTTAAATCCTCCAGGTCCCTCCTAAAACAAACAACAGTTTGTAAAATTGACATCAGAGAGTAGCAGTCAAATTAATTGGTATTACTGAAATGATTATTCACCAACCATACTGACAAAGGCAAAAAAAAAAAAAAAGCTTCAGAATGTGATCTTCGTTTGTTCTTTCCCTTCTACATAACACACAAATGTGAAATCTTGATTTCATTTCCGGAGCAAAAAGAACATTTTATATTTCTTATGAATATACACAAATTATATGATGCAAATTTGGACACAAACTTTGTGATTAGGGAGAATACGGGATAATGGAGTAGGTTTGTGAGTTGGACAGTTCTGGCCACAATTATTGGCATTGACTAATATAATAATAATAATAATAATAATAATAATAATAATAATAATAATATGTTTAAACAAATATGTGAAAACACAATTCTGATTAATTCTAGGGCAAAAAGAAAATCAAATGAAATTTATACAAAAACGAAAGTAACTATAGGCATCCTTTGTTCATCTGTTGTTTGAGTTTGTTTCTCCACAAATACCTTTTTCACTCTAGAGCAGTTTCTCAAATGAATGACTTAATTTGAGGAGTGACTTTATAACTTTGTGGATTTTTTTGTTTTCCTTTTTCTGCAGGTGGAGCCCAAGAAACTGAAGCAAGGGGTTTACGAAACAATAAGATGACAATATAATGAATGAAAAAGAGGGTTTTCTTTTTTTTGTTTCAATAGAATCAAGTTTTTATTTCTTCAATTCACATTATCGTGTATATCAGCAAACTTTATTTTCTTGTCTAGATGCATCCATCCATTTTCTGTACCGCTTTATCCTCACAAGGGTCGCGGGGGCATGCCGGAGTCTATCCCAGCTGACTTCGGGCAGGAGACAGGATACACCTTGAACTAGTTGCCAGCCAATCGCAAGGCCATTTTTCTGATTCAGGGTCTTCACCAATGAGGTCACCCCATTAATTATTGAGCTGTGTCCCAGTATCAGGCGCGGACTGGCTGGCATGGCCTGAGTGGGAAGGAAAAACTGTGTTGTGCATTTGTTTAAATGTCCTCCCTCTTCCCTTCCCAACTCCCGCTCGTTGTGTGTGGAGCGGCGTTGGCCGGTGGGCCCCACCCCTGAAAAACGGCGGATATTGGCCTATATACGACACAACTAAAAAAAGTCATTTAAATCAGGGGTCCCCAACCTTTTTTGCCCCACGGACCGGTTTATGTCAGACAATATTTTCACGGACCGGCATTTAAGGTGTGGCGGATAAATACTACAAAATAATATGGTAAGAGCTGCATGAACACTGTGGTGTTTTCGAGAGATAATAATAAACACAAGGAGCGTCTAATCTGGCCGCAACACTCTGATCGCTATGGTAATGTTTAATGCCTTCAAAATACGATACAACGCAAATTCAA
>NW_017806059.1:769367-792256 GCF_001891065.2 Hippocampus comes | reverse complement strand
AGCAAGAATCGCTTCCTCGTTTTACAAAGTCTCGTAGATTTGAGTCTTCCAGACTCCAAGCGTCTCCTGAATGTTTCGTACTTCGTAACCTACTTTGTTTAATGAGATACACTTCATTTTCTCTTCCGCGGCCATTACCGCTCCTCTTTGTTTGGATGCCATGCTCTAATATAGGATGTAAAAATGTTCGCAATTCCAGTAAAACTCACTGCAACAAAGAGTCGCTTGCATGTCGCCGTTTTAGATCCAATGACAGAAAATAGCGGTGGGGATAAATCTATTTCGTCGTATCGAGCGCGACTTACTTGAGTTAGTGCTACTCCGGGCTTCCGTATCGTCTCCCCCTCCCCCCTTGTGCTCTGCGACTTCAAGTAACTGCGCCACCTGGCGTTTAAATGCCTGTATTACAAGTGTAATGAATGAAATGAATGCAATAATTTACATCGAACCTTAATTGTGTACTGTACCAACCTTCGGCGGGCCAGATTAAAAAGACCAACGGGCCGGATCCGGCCCGCGGGCCGTAGTTTGCCCATGTCTGGTCTATCCAAACTGTTGCTCATTTGGTTGGGAAAGATATTTCAAATATCTCCTGCAATATTCTGATAGAATATTACATTAAAAAAATGTCAACATGAAGTAGCGGAGTTGTTACTGCAAATAGCGATTCATTATTGTTTAATGTCATATCATAATGTCCGCCCTTACTTATTGCGGTCATAAAAGAAGTGTCCAGCAGGGGGCGGTGTTGTATGTAGTGGGCAGTGCATCTAGAACAGGGGTGGGCAATCCCAGTCCCGGAGGGCCGCTATCCTGCATGTTTTCCATCTGTCCCTTCTCCAACACACCTGATTCAAATGATCAGATCATCAGCAAGCTTTGTCGAGGCCTGAACAATTGAATCAGGTGTGTTGCAACAGGGACAGATGGAAAACATGCACGATAGCGGCCCTCCAGGACTGGGATTGTCCACCCCTGATCTAGAATGTCATGTCACTGCCATTTTTTCCGGTTACCTGTTAGAGAAAAGTTGTTGTTCCAGACGGGGCGACAGCATACTCGTATCCCTTCAGCCAAGTTCCAAATAAATTTACCAAAAGCAAAAGAAATAGTATCCGAATGTTATAAATCTCCAATGCTACGGTACTACGTCTGACAATTATGCCATACAGATCTCATTGTTTTGATAAGCACACATTTCTTCACTTACATAAACATATTTAAGCAAGCTGACCAAATAGAACATGCTCTTTTCTGTTTTCCTGCGAAGTTAATAAAAATATTTTTGGAGAACACCAAGAGCACCTGTCTTCAAATCAAAATATGAGTTTACGAAGTCTGTACACATACATAGCGCCATCTATGTAAGCACACACGCACAGAGGTTTCCCTGGGGTGCGGAATAATGAGCGCACAATGCAGTTTGAGGTCTGGTAATGTGACACAAAACCAGCTTTTCTCTGCTTTTGTTGTAGTGATCATAATTATTGCAATATGTAACAATAAATATGCACTTGTACATTCATTATTATCTCAAGTAGTAGTTTTAGCAAGAGTATTATAGCAATGGGGTTGTGTGTGTGTGTGTGTGTGTGTGTGTGTGTGTGTGTGTGTGTGTGTGTGTGTGTGTGTTAAAAACTACGTGGCCAAAATTCAGCCTTTTAATCTTTAAACTGAATGATCTGTGGACTATTGGGGAAATAAAAATGCAGAAAAGGTCCACTTGTGGTCCCAAGGTGACTCAAAGGTTAAATATAAAATCGAATTGAATCAAGAAATGCATTTGTCATGACATATCAGCTCGTTATTGGAGTACAAGTTGTGGAAAAATATATGAATGTCATCATACATGGAATTCTTGGACATGTGCAAAGGTCAAATTAAATTCACGCGTCACGCCCTCTAGTGTATTTTAGGTTCATCTTTAAGTTTCACTCGAAAGCCGAATGCCTTTGTGAGTAGTGTGTTTACTTTAAAGTTAATTACTACGAGGTTTTGTCCTTCAACAATGCATGAAAGTCTACATCATGTGTTTATTCATCCCAGCTCTAAGCATACCAGTGTTGCTGATCCTGTGATGTGGGTGTTGTTGATTCAAACAAATCACCTCCTATATCCTGCAACAACACATGAAGCATCCATGTAGTACATTTCATATGCACACGGTGTATGAAGAATAAGTGGCTTGATGCTATTCGGTTGTCTAAATGCTTACCTCACTGCTTGCAGAAAGTTCTGAGATGGAATGATTCAAACTTGAGGTTTCAAGAAAGTTATGTGAAGAATTAATTGACCAAAATTCCTCGTTGCTTTTACTTGAAGTCCTCTCGAGTGGTATCGGAGGCTAATATTGATACACAGAGAGCAAAATATGCATATATGCAAGTTCATAATACTAACACTAACAATCATTAACAATTACAAGTATTTCAGAAAATTGCTAGGCCAGAGAAACAAAGAACAAACATACATATATATATATATATATATATATATGTGTGTGTGTGTGTGTGTCACTAGCCTGCAGAAAAGTCCAAACAACACATGTAACAGTGGGCAGGCAGTCAGATAGGATATTAAACAGGGTTCGAGATTAACTGTGGCCAGACGGCGAGCATGGCTAGTTCTCCGGTGTGTCGTCCACTACTGACCTTCAGGCACTAACTAGTGCAAATGGGCCAATAAGGATTTCTAAAGTCACAGTCACCAAGCATGGCCCAAAAGTGTATTTTTGTTTCCTTTACTTACTGAAAAAACTGTCATAAACAGGATGTTCCGTGATGCAAAATAAAAGTGCGACCCTTACTTGCTCGACTGTGTAAAAGGGCATGAATCAGGACTAGCATCATGACACTATCTTCAGTTAGCCCCATTGCCGCTACTAGCGGCAGTGGGAACATGGAATAGAAAAACAAGGGCAGCAATGAAAGTAACACTTGATCGCCAGATTGTTACGTTCAATAATAAATGGACAACTGTGTGCTGTGAGAACTTTATTCATCATCGAAGATTTAGGACACGTGAATGAAGACACTTTGCGGCAATGTGTCGTTACTGTTGTAACCTTTGTCATGTTAATGCAGAGTAATATTTGAATCATTTTGATTTATGCTTTGAAGCATTACTACACTATTAATTTGTGCCATTGCAATGTCTTGCTTTCAGGGAGGTTCGTATACACATGCCATGAATGCATTTATGCAGTATAATGCAAAATATGAATCAGAAAATGTATGTGTACGAATACACGGAGACAATCCGCATCTGACAATGTCGCCATATTTTGGCTCAAGGAGGCTTTGAAACGTCGGGCCGTGTGAAACGTTCGCTCATGAAAACACTGCCCCCTTGTGGTCAATTTACAACAGCAATTCAGATGGCCCGTGTATGTATGGCCCATGCTGAGTAGATTATGGTCCTGTTTCTTTTTCTCTTCAAATGTTTTAGAAGATACTTTTTTCCCCTGACCGCAGCATATAAATAAATAAAGCAATACGACTGAAAATCATATCAATCCAGTTGCTCACCATTATTGGCACCCGTGAAATTAAACTATCGTACATCAGAGATGGACAAACTTGGTCCTCATCATCCTGTTGCAACACACCAGATTCAAATAATCAAGATCGATATGTTGCTTCTTCAGAGCTTGCTGATAAGCTGTTTCTTTGCTGCACATGCTGTGTTTTCTTCTTCTTTGGAATTAAATATGTAAGTTCACCCCCAAAAAAAACCCAAAAAAACAAAAACAAAAAAAAAACTATTGCCTACAATAATTTACTTTGGACATCCAATTAAAAGATCCTAATTAGTTAAATTTGGTACATTTCCAATTATTTTGTTAAGACATTGCAGAGATGATGCAAAACATGAAGGGTGCCAATAACGGCGAGCAGGACTGTATGAGTTGTTTTAGATAATATTCATATAAAATGACAAAAGGGCATCTCAAAATATTTATTTACATATTTTTACGTCAGAAACATTCAGCAGTCAAACACATGAGACAAAGCAAAATCTCTTCAAAAGCTAACTCCTTTTATATGATTGAAAATGAATATCCATATTCCCTCTAATATTCCTGGAGAAAATATAAACCAAAAAAATGAACATCATTGTTGCTACAACAAATCGATGATTGAAAAGGTCTATATCATGCTATTTGAAGCTTTTCTCATTCAACCATAGGCAGACATATCTGATTATATATTGCCTTTGACACAATGGTGATCTAATTTCTCAAGAAGTTGGAATTGTTTTGGTGGCTATTTCTCTAACCCAGAAATAAGACGCCTGGCTCACTAAAACACCGACACTACCCGTGTGGCTGCAGAGGTGGCTGCTCAAAGCGCCTCTTTCCCGGACACTCTTGTCAAGTGTACGACACTTTTTGACAAAGTGGATGTGTGTTTTGTTTGGAGGGGTGATACGGGTGTGGCTCAGTCAAAGATTGAGGACCTCATCATTTTCTTAGATTGGGTGGAGCTGGTGCTTCGAGAGCAGGAATTCCCAGAGATGGGTGATTGAAAGAAAACACCACTTGGTGATGTTTTTTTATGAAAAATTAGCATCTTAACATGCCGAAAAGCTGAAAAAAGTTGATTTTGCATGATATAGGCCCTTTAACAAAAATGACAATGATTTATATTTTAAAGACTTGTGTAACAGAAAATGTATGTTTTTAAAAAACTCAGTTCATGAAATGAAAAGTAGTTTGTTTGGTGGGGTTGTGGCAGAAACTTAAAGTCCTTGATGGAGAAGGTTTCAGTACAAGCGAGCCGAGATGGTGTCAGGTCGAGTCTCAGCTCTCTTCGATTGCGAAACACAAAACAATGATGACAAGGCTACAAAAAACAAAACAAAACAAAACAAAACAAAACAAAAAAATTAACTCAAACAAAACAAATTGTGGCCAAACTTTGAAATGAAATAATTCATAGAAAGCTTATGAAACTGAAATGACCAATTACAGGAAATTTACTGTACCTGTGCTTCGGTGTGGTGTTCATTCTGTTTGAATAATCCATCTAATTTGTTGGGGCCATAAAATGGAGACAAACGGGAATCTGTGCTCAAAGGAGGGATTCTTTGCGACTGAAGGAGCTGTTAAAAAGAAGAAAAGTAATTGTAATTTAACAGTCATGGAATTTTGTAGCAACATGATGCTGCATTGGTGGCTGTGACAAACTAAAAATGAATGAATTTGAGGAACACACACAAACAACACATGGGAAAGCAAAACAACTTACAACGAAATTAACAGAAGACGGGTCTGCATCATGTGTGGGATGAAGTCTGACATCATCTTTGCAAGGAAGAATGATTATGAAGAATCCAAGATAGGGAGTGTGAATATTGAACAAAAAGCATGCAAGCAAGTCCATTTTATATAAAGTTCAAAGCATCACAAATATTCATATGAAAGTACTGTGTGTGTATGTATGTATGTGTATGTATATTGCATAACTAATTCTGACAGTAAATCTCACTGGTGTATTCTGTTGTTTCATTTTAGTATGTTTGAGACTGCAATTACACAATGATCAACAAAACACAAAATCTGTTTGGACTATACAAACCTGTGTATGTGTTAGATAAATACACTAGATTTTGTCAAAACATTGTCACTATGCATCTTGTTTAGTCGTGTCAAAAAAGATACAAAATAAACATTGTATTGAATTTCAAATAAAACAAGGAACACTAGAAAAGTATTTCAGTTTGACAAACAAGCAGCATTAGTTAGGAAACACAAAATATATAACTTCTTACATTTTTAGCCATAAAATAAAAGCGAGGAAGCCACTTTGAAAAAACAGAAATGTCATGCTGGATATACACCATGCGGAGTTATTTGTACTACAAAAATATCATTCTCTTTATATTTGTAGCAATTCTTTGTTTTCTTTATTTTCGTATAGGAATACACTTTAGACAAGGTTCCTTGTCTAAAGTGAAACAAAATGAATCGTCAAGGCAAGGCTTGATTTGACCACATGGCGTGCAAAATAAATACATTCTAATTTCTTTGCTATTATTTTATTTTTTTCTGAAATAAATGAACTTACAAAATATGGTGGTGCTGTTGATTCCTATGTTGAATATGCCAAATTATAAAGCTGGTAAGAGGCTGATATATATGGCCAATCAAAATTTGCGGTTATAGCCAGATGAGGAAGATGTGAAGGAAGAGGACGAGTAGTTGACGGTGAAGCTAGAGCCTGCATCAATACTGCCTCTCCTGGATCCTGATCGGGAACCTGTCCTTGACCCTGTCCGTGACCCATAAGCAGATCCAGAACCACTGACATTGTATGGACTATAGAGGCCTTTGCTGGACTGTGAGGAGGCCTCCAAAAGCCTAAGACCAGATCCTTCCTCAACCATGCTTCTGTCCATAGCATCTCTGAAAGAGATTTTGAGTTTAGTTTTTGGACATGTTAGGTATCTTGAGTAGGAATTGACATCTCTTAGTTTCTGGGCTGTGCGGGCATCGATTGTACCCTTCTTGATTGATTCATCCAGTGAGACCCTTCCCTCGACATCAGGCTCAACGAGTCCACCTGTCAGATATTGTACCTCAAGGAATCGTTGCCCAGCTTCATAATACAACCAGCCCTTCTTTAGAGCTTGGGAGGCAGACATCCTTTCTTTAGTTCTGGGGTCTTCAAATCCATTGAATGCTTTTTGAGCCAGATTAAGACGATCAACCATGATTTTGTCAACAAGATCTTTTTCTGCAGCATCTGTGACTGAAAATCTCTCCCCACTTGAAGGGTCAATTATTCCTCCAGTACAGGCTTGGGCCTCCAACAATCTTTGGCCAGTGATGTTGTCTACCAAATTCCTGCGGATGGCCTCAGTGACTGATACCTTCTCCAATGTGTCTATGTCCAGGATTCCGGCTATAGGGCCAGTCTCCTCTGTTGGATCATTCCATATGACTGCAGGTGGTTTTATGGTAGGTATTGGGCTCATAGGAGAGGAGTAATCAGAACAAGTGGTGGAACCAAATGAAGAGGAGCGAGACCGGAAGCCTCCCATGTTACCGGAAAGCATGTCGGCAAACTCTGTGATGGGCAGGTTTCCAGACCGATATGTTTCAAGAGCATTTTGGTCAATGAGGCCACGTGCAAGCGCATCATCAACATCATACTGTCTCCCTGACTTCCTATCAATAATAATGGATTTCACTGATCCATCGGAAGATGTAATTGTGATTTCTTCCCATTCACACTCTTGTTCAGCAAGCTCCAAGTAGGTCTGCCGGTCTATGAGTCCGTTCCTGTAGGCCTCATACACAGTCATTTCTTTGCCTGTCTCTGGGTCAACAATAACAACTCTTCGTTTACGAACTGAGGATTTTGAGGAAGTCTTTCTCTCTCGCTTCTTTCCTTTAAGGAGAAGGAGGACCAGGCCAGTGTCAGGATCAGTAATGCATCTCTCCATGAGTTGCAGGTATGTTAAGTTCTCTTCAGTGTTGGGATCAAAAAAACCTTTGGTGTCATCAGATGGGTCCGTCAGTATTTCATTCATTTCCTCATCAAAGAAGCCACGTTCATATGCCATCTCAACTGGCAAACGATGACTTTCCTCAGGGTCAATTATTCCACCGGTGGCTATCTGAGCCTCCAAGAGACGGATACCATGATCTTTAAGGATGAGTTCCTTTTTCATGGCCTGGAAGAGTGATATTGTCTTGCCTGTATATGGATCCCTGTACCCAGTCACTGCACGCTCAGCAGAGAGAAGTTTGTCTTTGAATTCGGGTCCAACGATTCCCATTTTCACTGCTTCATTAACAGTCAGCTTGAGGTTTTTAATTGGGTCGATAACATAACCTGTAGCTGCCTGGGCCTCAAGAAGTTCGAAGGCTGTGCCTGGCCTGATCATGGTCTTCTTCATAGCTTGGTAAACTGATAGACGTTCCTTTGTGTTCTCTATGAATACACCCGCAATGCAGCTTGTGCCCTCAAGGTATTTAGATAACCTATTGCTGACCTCCTCCACTGAAATAAGACCTTCATTTAGTTCTGTGACAGTTTTCTGGTCAATAATTTGTGACAGGAGAAGTTCTTCCACTGTGATTTGTTTTCTAAGACCCTTGAACAACAATCTCTTGTCTCCCAGAGAGAGGAGACGCAATCCGCCTTCTAGCTTGCATCTCTTAAGTAGCTGTGCATATGACACCTTCTCGTCAGTGACAGGGTCAATGAAACCTTTAACACCGTCTGCCAATCTCTCATTGATATCCTTGTTGATATAACCTCTTTGCACAGCAATGTCTGTGGGTAGATGGAACTGGAATTCAGGATCAATAATTCCCCCTGTGGCAGACTGCGCCTCTAACATTTTCAGAGCATAATCCTCTTTAACAAGATCTTTTTTCATGGCCTGGAAAAGAGATATGACCTTTCCGCTGTATGGATCTTTGTATCCTGTCACTGCTCTTTCGGCAGAAAGTAGTTTATCATGGATCTCGGGGCCTACAACCCCCTTACGAACGGCTTCATCAACGGTAAGTGTCTCATTTTTTACTGGGTCAACAATGAATCCTGTCGCTGCCTGTGCTTCCAAGAGGCTAAGGGCAATTTCCGGTTCAAGAAATCCCCTGTTCATGGCTTGATATATGCTGATCTTTGAGCTTGAGTCCGTTTGGACGCCAGCAACGCAGCCAGTGCCATATAAATACTGTTTTACACTATTCATCTCCATTATGTCCCGGATATCTCTTTTCCCCTGTTTAAGAAGGTTGTACGTTTCCAAGTCAATGATGCGAGCATTGTGCAGCTCCTCAATAGTAACTTGTCTCCTCATTGTCTTGCACAAAAGAGGATTCTCATTTCGTATGATCTCTCTCTGCTCCATGATTTCAATAATAATTATGATCATTCGTTCTTTAGTCATGTTTCCAGAACGATATTCATCCATAAGCTTCTGCCTCTGCTGTTCTGGGATCAAATTTGAGTTCATGATATCCCAGAGGTTTGTGGGTTTATCAGCAAAACCCTCAATCGGAATGTCAATTTGGGTATTGGCCAGGTCACTCTGCGTTTGCTCCTCTGTGAATAGATATGTCTTCTCCACAACTGTAGGAGACTGAGGCTTTGAGAGTGTGAGGATGCACATGCCTGTATCTGGGTCTCTTTTGCACTTGTCTTTAAGCTGTTTATATGTTACATTTTCATCAGTTTCTGGGTCCGTGAAAACCTTGTTGTCATCAGATGGCTGAGAGAGAGTGTTAGCCATTTCCTGACTGAAAATGTTCTTTTCAAAAGCAACATCCATTGGGACACGAAGACTGTTTACAGGGTCAATTATTCCTCCAGTGACCATTTGTGCCTCTAGCAATGGCATGGCTTGGTCTTTCAAAATGAGATCCTTTTGCATCGCTTCAAAGAGGCCTATTTTGGTGCCTGTAAATGGATCTTTGTATCCTGTGACAGCCTTTTCTGCAGAGAGCAATTTTTCATGAAGCTCTGGGCCTACAAGGCCTGATTTTACGGCTTCATCTACTGTCAAAAACTGTTTTTTCACAGGATCTACAATGAAGCCGGTGGCTGCCTGAACCTCCAGAAGAGAAAGCCCTGTGTTGTTTCTGATGAGGTTTTTCTTCATAGCCTGATAAATGCTCAATTTCTCTTTTGTTGGCTCTAAGAAGATGCCAGAAATGCTATCTGAGCCCCAGAGGTATTTCTTCACACTGGGATTCTCACTGACTTTTTTAGGCGTTGTTTTGCCATGTTGAAGAAGATCGAGTGTTGTTTTGTCAATTATTTTGGATTCATAAAGACAGCCTGCTGGAACAGGTGATCTGAGACCCTTGAAGCTTAGCTGCTCTTGTTTCTTTGCCTCCTCTTCCTCTATGAATGTGATTACAATCTTGAGTAACTTTTCAAGTGTTATCTTTCCAGATCGAAATTGTCTGAGCAGGTCAAGTCTTTGTGCCTCAGTTACATAGTTAGAGTTGATAAGTTCCCAAATGGTAATTTTCCTGCCTTTGAAAGGTCCAGAATCAAGTTCAATGGTTTCCTGAGTCATCGCCTCTTTTATCTGGGCGTCGGTAAGTGTTGGCTCTTCCTTTGCATTGATGGCTTCCTTGGTGAGAAAGAAAAGCTGCAGACCAGTATTTTTGTCAGTTAAACATCTCTGGAAGAGCTGCGCATATGTCGCCTTTTCTTTTTCATTGGGGTCATAGAAACATCTGACTTCATGAGATGCTTGGCTTAGACTGCGTTTCATTTCATCATTAAAATAATTTCGCTTGCAGGCAACATCATGGGGGACACGATGGCTGTTGACTGGATCAATGATACCGCCGGTGGTCATTTGGGCATCCAGCAGTCTGATTCCTTGCTCTTTAGGAATTAGATCTTTTTTCATTGCTTGAAAGAGAGACACGGTCTTTCCGGTATATGGATCTTTGTAACCCGTGACTGCTCTCTCTGCACTTAGGAGTTTTTCATGCAGTTCAGGGCCAACAACACCTGCTTTTACAGCTTCATCAACAGTGTACTTCTTATTTTCAACAGGGTCAACCACATAGCCTGTTCCTGCTTGGGCTTCAAGCATATGTAAGGCAAGTCCAGGTCTCAATATGTCCTCCTTCATTGCCTTATAGAAGGACATTGGCTCCTCTGTTGACTCAATAATTATACCTGAAATGCAATTTGTACCCTTGAGAGCTCTGTGGACAGGCTCCATTTCAGACACCTCTTTGACAGTCTTATTACCCTTTTGCAATTTGTTGTACAGGTCTTTATCAATAATTTTGGATTCTAGGAGCTCAGATGCAGGAACCGGTGCTCGAAGACCACTGAAGTTAATTTCATTCGTCTTTTCTTTGTCTTCTGCCATAGTGATGACAATCCGAATGATTTTTTCTATTGTGATCTTGCCTGTTTTGTACTGACGGAGAAGATCTTTCTTTTGATCTTCCGTGAAGTACTCAGAATTTATTATTTCCCAAATGGTGACATTCTTTCCCTTGAATCTTCCAAATGGAACAGACACAGTGGTTTTACTGAACACATCCTTGGTCTCTTCCTCTGTGTACATACTTGAGCATTGTGCAGCTTTATCTGTGATTCGCAAAAGAAGCAAGCCAGTTTCAGGGTCAATTGAACACCTCGTCATTAATTCAGAATATGTCAGTGGTTCCTGGGTGCTGGGATCAAAGTAACCTCTTGTGTCATCGGAGGGGTTTTCCAAAATCTTGTTCATTTCTGGATCATAAAGTCCCTGTTTATAGGCCACTTCATTGGGTACACGGTGACTATTGACAGGATCAACGATGCCCCCTGTTGCAATCTGAGCCTCAAGGACTCTGATAGCATGATCATGTTCTATCAGTCCCTTTTTCATAGATTCAAAGACAGATATTTTGCCCCCTGTATACGGATCTTTGTATCCAATCACAGCCCTCTCAGCTAAAAGCATTTTATTATGCAGTTCTGGTCCAATTAAGCCTTCCCTGACAGCCTCATTAACAGAAAGCCTGTTATTATTAATGGGATCTAGCATGTAACCAGTTGCAGCCTGGGCTTCAAGAAGTACCATGGCTGTGCCTGGAGTAATCTTCTTCTCTTGGGATGCCTGGTAGATTGACATCATTTTATTCGATGGTGTCAAAATACCAGCAATGCTGTTCCTTCCTTTAAGAATGGTTTTGAGGTTTTCTGTCTCACCGAGCTCTTGAACAGTAGTTTTACCATTTTTGAGCTTTTCAAAATCTTTCTTTGGTAGAAGACCTAAGTCATAAAGTCTACTTGCTGGGACTTTTTCACGAATACCATCAAAAGCCAAGGGATCTGCTTTCTTCCCCGTGCTGTCTACTGTGTCACTAGCAATTTGCCCATTAAGAACATTGGCAACCATAGTAATTGGAACAGAGTCTTTGTTTGCGGTCTCCATCTGCTGCAGTTTCTCCCGCAGTTTCTGGTTCTCTTCTTCCAAGATTCTTTCCTGCTCTAGTCTCTTCCTTTCCAGTTCCTGCATTTGTTTTTGCTTGTTTATCATCTCCTTTTCAGCCTCTTTCTGTTTATTCAGAGCTGCATCCATGGTAGCTTGCAATTTCTTCTTCTCTTCCTCCATCTTTAGTCTTTGGCGTTCCTGTTCATCTTTTAGAGCTTGTGCCTTTTTGACCTCCTTTTCAAATTGGCTCTCCAATCTCTTTTTCTCATCTTCAATGAGCTTCTCCTTCTTCAACAACATTTCCTTTTCTGTAAGGAATGTTTGCTGGAGCATTGTCTTCTCATGCTCAATTTGTTTCTGTTGTGCATCAGCCATCTGTCAGGTGGAAGCAAAAAAAAAAAAACAAGTAAGTACCAGTTTGTGCTGGGTGGCAAATACATTCTTCACACCAGTCTTTGTGTCACAATACACCACACCAACCACCATACAGTGCAGTCTGCTGATGCGTGATACATTTGTTTATATACAATTGTGTGGATGCATTTTGTTGTCATGAATGAAATTGGTAAGTTGATCAAGCAACTTGTTTTGCAACTTGAAGAAACCAACATCTCAATATGTAAGTCTACAGCATACACTTGAATACTGTACCACATTTAGCCTGCTGTGAAATAAGTGATTGCAGTTTTTTTTTTATACACAATCCTACTAAGCACAGGATTTTGTCTTATTGCATTATCGATATACATTAACTATAACTATTATCAACTTAAATGAAAACATTTTTTTTTCCCCACTAAAGTGATACATTATTACTTTTCACATCCTTATTTAGTAGGAATTTCCGAGTCTTAGTAGTGTAGAAGATATTCCCTAATTTGGATTTACTTTTTCAATTTTGATTGCATTGTCTTTCGAAACAAACAAATCAAGTACTCCCGAATAATTGGTGCATGGCATGAAGCATTCAGAGCGGGATGTGCATGAGCACAGTGCACTGCAAAAAAAAAAAAAAAAAAAAAAAAAAAAGATTCAAGTGAAACTAAAAATCAAAGCTACATGGTTAGTTCAATCAAACAAAAGGAATCGGGAAAATTGGAAGAAAAACCGGGTTAGTTTTCAGAGAAGTGCTGACAATGGCATAAACTGCTTTGTTATGCCATTTTTGACACAATACCTCTTTAGACATATTTTGAAGTTCTTCAGCTTCTTTTTTCAGTCTAGCCTTCTCCTTCTCAAGCGCTGCGATAGCTTTGCGTAAATCGTCGGCTTCTTTGCTGTTATTTTGTCTCTCAACTTCCAATTTCTGAACAACAATCATTTTTTCTTTGGTGGCAATTTCCGTTTGATGAAGACGGGATGCGATCACATCAGCCTGTTTCTTAAATTGTTTTGCTGCTTCTTCCGCCTTGGCCTGGGCTTCGCTTAGCTGTGAAACTTGGAGTTTGAGTTTTTCTGCCTCTGCCCTGATCTCCAATTGCCTTTTTCGTTCCGCTTCAAGGGACTTCTGATATTCCTCGGTTTCCTCTTCCAGACGTTGCTGCATGAGCTGTTTGTCCTCAAGCAGCTTTTGTGCTTGCTCTTGAGCCAAGTCCTTCTGCCTCTGGAGCATCTCTGCCTCTGCTCTAAATTTCGATGCTTCCTGAATGGCCTGCATCTTCTCTTTGAGCATTTTGTCTGCAAGAGCTCGCTGCTGATTCAGGTCGTCTTCAGCAATCTGCCTCAAGCGAGCTGCCTCTTGAGCTTCTCCACTAAGCCTTGCAGCATCCTCAGCAAGCTTTTTCATGTTTTCCGCTTCCTCTGCAAGGAATTTTCGAGTGTTGTCTTTGTCTTTCTTGATCAGGCGCTGATTTTCCTCTTCAATTTTCATTTTAAGCTTGAGCAGCTCTTCCATCTGAACTTTTACTTTCATCAGTTCATCTTCAACCTGCGCTTTTTGACTCACAGCATCGTCAACCTCGTCCTTTAAGCGCTGCAGCTCGGCATCGAGGAGAGACTTTTGATTATCAGTTTCACTTAGCTGAAGTTTCACCTTGGTGAGCTCTTGTTCGACTACGAACTTCTGCTTCAATGTTTGCTCTGCCAGTTTTTTGTGCTTTGCCATTTCAGCATCCGCTTGTTGCTTCTGCTTCAATGCTGCAGCTTCAGCTTGGGCAAGTTTAGCGGCTTCTAATTCAGCTTCCTTTCGCAGTCTCTCAGCATCTTCCTGGGCTTTGGCTTGGTTTGTGGCTTCTAATTCAGCGGCCGCCTTTTGCCGCTCAGCTTCCTCCGCTTGCTGACGGAGCAGCGCTGCTTCCCTTTCTGCCTTCTCCTTTGCAGCCTCAGCTGCTTTGGCAAGCTTTTTGGCTTTCTCATACTCTTCCTTGAGCTTCTTCTGCATGATACTGTCCTCCTTCTGTTGAGCGAGAACACTCTGCGCTTGCTCTTCCGCAGCGCTGCATTTCAGGGCGGCTTGTTGAGCTGCCACAACCTGTTTTTCTGCTTCTTTATCAGCCTCTTCTTTCTGCTTCCTGGCTTCTTCTGCCTTTTTCTTCAAACGCTCAAGTTCATCCTGGGCCGCCTTGCGTTGCCGAGCTGCCTCTTCCTCTGCAGCAGTGATCTTCTTCACTTTATCCTCTGCTTCCCTTCTCTTCCTCTCCTCCTCAAGGGCGAGCTTTCTCAGTTTTTCGGCTTCCTCCTCAGCTCGGAGCCTGCTTTGCTGCGTTTCCTCTGCGATATTTTTCAGCTTGTTTAACTCAAGTTCCAGATCGAGTTTTCCAGATGACGCTTTCTCAAAGTTCAGCTTCAGGATTCTGATCTCTTCTTCCACAACTCGCCTCTGTTTGAGTGTGTCATCCACGATAGCTTTTTGCCGATCCATTTCGGCTTCCGACGATTTTTTTAGTTGGATTATCTTTTCCTCAATTGCTTGCTTGTGTTGATTGGCTTGGTCTTCTAGCGCTTTCCTCTGGTAAGCCTCATCTTCAGCTTGTCTTCGCAGTCTCTCATTTTCTGCTTCTTTTTCTTTCAGGGCAATTTCTGCCTCCGTTTTCAAACGGGTGGCATCGCTGATGGCGGCGAGCTTCTCTTTGAGAATCCTCTCAGCCTCTGCTCTCTGACGAGCTGCTTCTTCTTCAGCAACTTGCCTTTGATGCTTAGCTTCCTCAGCAATGGCCCTTAGCTTGCCTGCCTCGTCAGCCAGGTCCCTCATTTTGGCGGCCTCTGCCTCAAGAAGCTGTTTGCTCTTCTCCGTGTTTGACATGGTCTCCTTTTCTGCCTTTGACTTAAGCTGAAGAAGTACATCCATTTCACTCCTCACTTTGGCAAGTTCATCCTCCAGTTGTTTCCTTTGCTGTTGAGCTGCGATAACCTCATTCTTCAGACGGTAAAGCTCATCTTCTAGCAGGGATCGTTGTTGCTCAGCGTTGTCAAAGTCTGCCCTGAGACGAATCAGCTCATGTTCTGCAGTCAGCTTCTGCTGTGCCGTGCTCTCGGCCATCTTCCTCTGCCTTTCAAGTTCTTTCTCAGCCATGTCTCTCTGCTTTAGGGCTGACTCTTCAGCTTTGGCTCTTTTCTTGGCCTCACGCTCTGCCTCATCCTTCTGTTTCTCAGCTTCTTCTTGTGCAAGATTCTTTTTGTGAGCCTCTTCCTCAGCCTGGAGCCTTAGACGGAGGGCCTCATTAGCTTTTTGCCTCCATTTCTCAAGTTCCCTTTCGGCATCTTCCCTAGCCAATTCCGCATCTTCGTGTTGTTTCTTGAGGCGCGATGCTTCTTGTTGCAGTTGAAGGACAGCACCATGCTCCTGTTTGAGAGATTCTTCCAACTTTGAGGTCTTTTCCACATAGGACAAGTGTTTGCTCTGGAGCTCAACGGCGGCACTCTTCTGTGCCGCTTCATGAGCAACCTTGATTTGTCTTTCCTTTTCAATTTCTGCCTGCTTCACTTGCCTTTCTGCCTCCTCTGCCTGCATTTTGAGCATTTCGAGGTCATCCAGTGCTCTTTGCTTTTGCCTTGATGCTTCCTTTTCTGCCTCAAATTTTAATTTGAGTTCCTCCTCTGCCTTACGCTTTTTCTGGGTCTCTTCATGGACTTGTTTGCGTAGCTTTTCTGCTTCTTCCTGGGCAGCCTTCCTCAGTTTCTCAGCCTCAGCTGCTCTGTCACGAAGTTGCTTTAGCTCTGATTCAGCTGTAGTTTTTTGTTTGACGGTTGTCTCAAGTTGGATTCTTACAAGGCGTATTTCCTCTTCAATCTTTATTCTGCTTTGAACAGCATCATCCACTTGCTGAGCTTTGTCTTTGATCTGCTGCTCTGAAAGGTTTTTTAGCTCATGAAGTTCCAGTTGGACATTGTGCTTTTGCTTTTCTGCATCTACAGCAGCAATTTCTCTCTTGCTAACTTCTTCCTGCATTCTGAGTTTCAATTCTTGCGCCTCTTTTTCTGCCTTGGCAATGGCCTTTGCATGTGCTTCTGCTAACTGCTTCTGTTTGTCTAACTCAGCCTGCATCTCTGCCATTTTTTTCTCTTCTTCTGCTTTGAGTTTCTTTGCAGCTTTCTGCATTAGTGGGAGCAAATGGTAAAGAAAAGATTATAATTAAGCATGACACGAGGAAGGTAACCATTTACATTCACCAGCTCTAAACAGTGTGGATTTACAATTGTAATTACAATAGTAATCACAACATAATCACACTGGAATAAGAGCAATGCAATGTAATGTATTACCAGTGCAATGTTAATGTTAAAAGTTAGCTAACAGAACAAGTCAGAGATCAATGCCAGATGCAAAATAGATTTAAATTCACGATGCATTGAAATTAATTAATGGCAAGGCAATTCAGTGAAAATGGATGATGTTATGAGTTAATGAATGGAGT
Source organism: Hippocampus comes (assembly GCF_001891065.2). Lineage (NCBI taxonomy): Eukaryota > Metazoa > Chordata > Actinopteri > Syngnathiformes > Syngnathidae > Hippocampus > Hippocampus comes. The sequence continues at coordinate 775,490 of NW_017806059.1, read as the reverse complement.
GGACATATTTCACGGACAGAAAAGTCACATTACATGGAGGTATAATTGGACTGCTACTCTTAAAATGATTTGAAACTTGATTTCTGCAATAAACTAATATCAGAAACATACATGTGGGGGTATTACTGAGTAGCGAAGTTGTAAAATGTACTTTAATGTAGTTTACAGTATATATCTACCACACCAAATCATATAAACATGTCTGTTTGTTGGTAGACCTAATTTAAACATTTTGGGTTCTTTAAATCACAGTAAACACCCCGAAATAAAAGTAAACAAGGCAAAGTCGAAGAGAAAAGACTTCAGAAAATTCTAGTGTTAGTCAGGACACCACATATAAGTAGAAAACCCCCTCCATTCTAAATAAGATTGACTTATAGATATTCCTTGAAGCGAAGTGAGCTGTTATATGAAGTATACAGTACACATTTTAGGTTAGAGGTTTCCTCGCAATTGTCTATTGACTTTGCTCTATTAGGTCACATTAATGAGTTTAAGACATGCAACCTCTTAACTACTATACCTGAAAGAATTTACTGATTTTTTACCAGTCACCAAAGATGTGGAAATTTCTATTGTGAAAAAATGCAATAAAACCAAACAGAATACATGTAAAAGAACCTTCACCACTAAATATTTACCTCTTTAATGCTCAAACAAGTTCAAGCATTCATCAGGGCAAACCACTGGCAAGCAGTTAAGAGAAGCAAACAAACACACCATTAGGGTAAGAAAAGAATGTTTAAAAACCCAAACGTGTGAATTTGACATAGAAAACCCAGGATAGTAGGAAATAGATTTTAACTTTGAAAAAGTGGCCCGAGTTATAACTGAATAAACTGTCGTGAAAGAAAGAACCCCTGACCAATGGAACACTCCACAAACTGAAGACACTGTAAATTTAACAAAAAAAGAAACAAAAAAAAAAAAAAAAAACAGACTACAAACTTCACCCATTTCAATTTGAACCCCCACATAATTTAATCCAGTTCTTAAAAAAATGGCAGTGTTCTTTCAATCCAATACTATATAACCATGGTGTGTGAGGGTGTTTGCGCACACGTGTTTGTGAGTGTATGATGATTGTAGCATGAGCAAGTGATGGGAGGATAAAAATGTTGCTTGTTTGGTTGATTAGTTTGTTGGTTAAGATCTTGTTAAATTTTAGTTTGTTTGGGATTCCCAGCTTGGAGCCACGCACCTCCTCATTCTCCAGGCGTTGCTGTGCATCAGTGATGAACTTGATGTACTGACTGGTCAGAGTCATCAGTTCACTGTATCGGGTCCTCAGTGTTACATACTGGATATAGGAGAAGAGTTGTATGAGTCAGGATTTGTTTTTAGTCAGCCACTGTTGAATAAGTAGATGTGAAGAACCATACCTCCTGAATGATGTTATCAGATGCAGAATCCAGTTTGGTTTTCTTTAAAGGAGAAGCATGAGGCTCCACTTGAGCTTTATAGGCAACCAACTGGAGTTCGTAGTCCTTCAAGGGAACAAAAAAATATATACACCGTAGTTTAGTGTATAAATAGGCTTGTATTAAGAATGCACCAGTAAATATCGTGGTATCTCAGGTTCAAAATGTTCAAATTGTGAGAAGTCACGGGAGCAGATGCCTCCAGTGTTCCAACACACATTGAGTGGCCGCTGTCTGAGAAGTGAAACGGTGCGCTTTGCTGTTAACGTTATAATTTTTTTAAATTTTTTTTACACCAAGTATTTTGATGAAAATTTCGACTTTAACGGTGAAATCCGATTTATGCGGCAATCCGGGTTACGTTGTCAGCATAGGAACGGAGCTCTTTCGTAAATCAAGGAATTACTGTACTCTATATTGGACTTTTCGTGCAAGAAAGTCAAAAGTAAGATGCCAGAAAAAAAAAGATGCTACAGTGGTGCCACGGCATCTGCAGAAATGCATTAAGCGCTCAATCAGATTTGTCCGATGCCATCTGTAGCCTGCTCATAGCTCATAGGAGCCACATATTAACTGCTGTGGTACACTAAAACATGCCAACCAGCATTATATTATCTACCTTAAATCTGTTTATTCTATGGGATTTAAATTCTTGACCAAGAGCAAGAGAGCTACAATTTTAATTGTGTAATACTACGGTTGTCTAATGCTCACCTTGATTGTGTCAATGTATGCTTTAGCATATTTCTGACACTCGTCGACTTTTCCTTTGTTCTTCTCAATCTCCTCCAGTAACTTCTGTTTTGGAAAGCAGGATAAAAATGTAGGTGAACTTACTTGTTTTGAAGACATTGCATTTTGCTCCTTGTAAAATCAAAGTACATGACTAACCTTTTCGAGGGCCAGTTGCTCTTTCAGTGTCTTGGTGTCAGTGATGGGTACAGTTTGTATCCTTTCTTGCCTTTGCTTGGCGTCTGCTATCCAAGTGATCAGCCAATCATAGCTGTCACGGTAGTAGCCGAGCTGCCGGCCGAGCTGCTCAAGCTCTCTCTGGCGAAGGTCAATTTGCGTAAACATGGCCTTCCACCGGTCCTGAATGCTAGACTGGAGCTGCCGGTAGTGGTCCAGCTCAGCATCGCGCTCGCTGTGCACACGACTCATCTTGTCACTCACGGTAGAGGCTTTCTTTAGTTCTTCTTCGAGGGAATCAAACACTGGCTGTTCAGCCTCAGCCTCAGCTCGCATTTTCTGTATTTTTCAAACCAAATCGATTAAGTGACAGGGCTATGAGTAGTGAACAAAAGATACAATCACGACGAGTAGGCTAAATTATCAAAGTGCAGTGTGTCTATATAGTTTGGGTGAAGACGTACATTGGGCAGAGATTGAAAGATTTTTTCTCTCTCTCTCTCTCTCGTTGCATTCATTTCTAATCTAGAATGAGCCATCATTTCATATTTTCTGATTACCTTAAGCTTAGTACGGTATGTCTCAACGGCCTGGATGTCACTGGGCACAGTGTGGACTTCACGCAGGTAGTCCTCATACTGTTTGAGTACACCCTCAGCACCCTGGCTGTTACGAATGACCATTTCCACATTCTTGAGCCTGGTACAAGAGACAGTGAATCAGTCGAAAGCTCACCGCAGCGCAAGCAATGTACAATCTTTTGAGGGTCTCACTTCTCAAGATAAATGGAGGACAGCATGTAGGTGTGATCCATCTTCTGTACGGTGAGGTCTAGCTCAGATCGCAGAACAGGAGAAGAGGTAGACTCCTGTGGGGACTTCAAGATTTCTTGTGCCTTCACTGACACTTTATCAAGGTCCTTCTTGAGACCCTCAAGCTGTACCTGCATTTTCTGAAAACAAACGGTCAATGTTTTTGGCGGAGAAAGAAAACTAATTCTACAGGGGAGATGGGAGACAAAAGAGATGCCTCTGAGGTGGAAATCTGTGAGGTGGAAACAGCTCCATTAATATTCTTTTATTTGTATCTTTTCATCCATTTTTGTCAGGTAATGTTCATTGTGTGTCATGCTAACCCGTTGTGGACCGTTTTCTCGATTTTTGGCTGACACTCCTTGGCGTGTAGTATCACTGTTTATTGCGTCGACATTTGGCAGCAGTTTTACAAAAGCTCCGTTTTTACCGAGTCGACTGAAAATTTGCCGCTTGTCTAAGATTCTACAACAGAGGAGCCACAACCATGGAGCCGAATGCATCTCAGAGGAGATGATGTGCTAAATTGAAGTCTAGTGAAGAAAGCAAGAGGACAAACTATCAACTGTGACAAAACTATATTTGTTTACTTGCTTTCAAACTCTGCTTGTCGCAAACGTGACTGACATTGCGCACGGCGTGATTACGAGACTACAATTTCATCATCCTGACGCACTCTTGCTGGTCAGTGGAGACTTCAATCTTGCTCCTCTCTCTCATCTACTTCAACAATAAAACTATGCATCTACCGTATGCCAAATGGCATTGCACTTTGTAAGAGCTGTTGTTGTTTTTAAAGTGCTATGAGTTGAGTTCAGTTGAACAATGCAAATTATTTGTAATTGTTGTGTTTCCACAGTGACAACACAGAACGGGGGGGACGGATGTGACCGCGGAGTTTTCTGCCTTCTGAGGTAGAATCAGATTTCAGCACAATGCGGAACCAGACTCACTTCTCATCATTGTACAAGTATTTCATTACATCACAACGAACTTGGGCAAAGATGTTGAATTATCTCTTTGTGAAATGTCTTGCGACCATTTGAACGGTCGTGGCAATATTCCACTTTCATGGGTTCAGTATAAAGGTCACAGGTGGATGTTGCATCTATTCAGGCGCTGATGCAATGAGGATCTGATGATCATTTTGCGGGAGCTTTGTGTGAACAAAGCAAAAGAGTGCAGCGCACCTGCTGGTTTACGTTCATCTGAACACATTCTTTCAGAGGTTCCTTTTCCATTGGTTTGCGGATGCGAGCCACAGTCTGGGCTTCACAGTCTTCAATTCGCAGTCGCAGGTCCTTGAGCTCCGAGATATAGTTCTTACACAGAGACTCATTTTGTTGACCTATGGATAAGAGTTTAAATTGCATTATGTATCAATAGAAAACAAAGCATTCCACTAAAATAGGTTATTAACTCAGAATAAGAGCACATGCAATTCATGTGCATGGCATGTGCATTCACCTGTAATGTCATTACCAATAGATAATAATAATAATTTCCTGGATCTCATTAGACTATGAATCCATTTAGTGGCGTGACCGATGAAGCGATTTCATTTGATGAACCCAGAATTACAGGCTGTACTTTGTGCAGATGTGGCAGTTGAAAACACCATGCAGTCAATCATCTACAACAGCGGTCCCCAACCCCCCGGCCGCAGACCAGTCATTTGGTGCCGGGCTACACAGAAAGACTAAACAACTTACATTACTTCCGTTTTATTCATTTTTGAATCTGGAGTATGTTTTATTCTGAAAAATTAAGGGATTCTCTGTTATATCTGTTACAGTATGTCACTCTTGATGCAGGTGTAGGCGGCACTTCTCGGTCACGTGATAGGTTACCGCCAAAATGAAACCCAAGAGCTAGCAAAATGAGTAAAAAAAACAAACGTCTTTGGAAAGTTCCTTTGGGAAGGAGAAAAGGCCCAGCCAGGAGACATAAGAGGATCCTACAACTTTCAAGAAAAAGAAGGCTACATTTAATAGACAGTATCAGGAGCCCTACTTAAAATACAGATTTATCTCAACGGGTGATTCCCACGCACCAAGCCCACTCTATGTAATATGTGGCGATGGTGAGTCGTATTTTTCATGCACTTTTTATTTGCGGTGTATCTTATTTTGAAGGCACGCTTCTACATTACCATAGCGACCAGAGAGTGTTGCGGCCAGATAGGGTGTTCCTTGTGTCATGATTCGTGTTTATTATTATGTTACGACAATACCACAGTTTTCATGCAAGGTCATATCATATTATTTTGTTGTATTTATCCGGCCTTAAAGGCCCGTCCCTGAAAATATTGTCTGACATGAAACCGGTCTGTGGGGCAAAAAAGGTTGGGGACCGCTGATCTACATCAACCCTCACAAAAACATCTCCATGTCTAATCTAAAGCTTGGAAGCATGTGCGTGACTTCACTCACTCACCTTTGAGCCTAAAAACCATTCGCCCTGGAATATGAATTAAGAACATAACATGTATGCTCTATACAGTTTGCAAATATTTTTTTTTCCCTTCCGTCAAAGACAGACATGGTAAGACTTTTTTTTACCTTCCTCCATAGAGCGAAGCAGACTGTCAAAGTGCTGGGTTGTCTTGGTGTAGTCTCCCTCTACGTGGAGGCGGTCATCAGGGCCAAAGAGCTGCGAATCCTGGCTGTCACGCATAAAGTCCTGGTAGTGGAGCTCCAGGTTCCTCATCATTTGTCTATATTCGTCTGGTTTCATTGACTTTAACTGGGAATGACAGAGGAAAACAAGGATAAGACATTAAATTAATATGAAGAAGATTTTCTTTCTTCATGTGAGCAGTGCTTCAATTGAAATTATGTATTTCATGTGAATTTTGGGGTCGCATTTTTTTTTTAAAACAAACGATAAACTTAAGCCTCATAAAATTCCACTAATATTAATATTCTAAAAATGTAGAAAGGGTTCTGTCAGTCGTCATCTGTACCTGTGGGTAAAAAAAA
>NW_017806059.1:756796-768837 GCF_001891065.2 Hippocampus comes | reverse complement strand
TTTTTTTTTTTTTTTTTTTTTTTTTTTTTTTTTGTTTTTTTTTTTTTTTTTTTGTTTTTTGTTTTTTACCCACAGGTGCAGATGACGACTGACAGAACCCTTTCTACGATGGAACTTTCCTGTACGACTGAGAGCCTCCACAAGTATTCTAAAAATGCTTGCAGAACTATCATTTAATGATATCCATCCTTCCATCCATTTCAAACACCGCTTATCCTGTACAGGGTTGCGGGGATGCTGGAGCCTATCCCAGCTGACGACGGGCGGAAGGCAGAGGACATCTTGAACTGGTCGCCAGTCAGTTGCATGACACAAATAGAGACAAACATTCACACCCACATTCACACCGCCACTAAGTTGGAACCAATCCCACGTTGCAAGCAAGTCAGGCGTGCACACCACTACGCCATTAGCGAATCATTTCATTTCATTTAAATGCAATTTTAAATTAAACAAATCAAACAATAAAATGAAATTAAAGATCAGCAGGCAGCTAGGACCCAAGAGACATTGAATAAGAAATGTGTCGTCACACACCATTGTGATGTTCCAGGAGCGAATTTGTGTAAAGTCCCTCATCAGGTACTGCCACGACAGAAGACTCTTCATGTTGATATACAACGTCTGCCACATGGACACCATCTGCTGATGACCTGTTTCCAGACTGGGCGTAGGAGATAGGCAACATCCATTGTTACACGACTGCACATACCACGGCCTCTGAGGATACTCTTGGAAACTCGATGAAATCACACAATCTCTCAGATGTATATTTTGCTTTCTCACCTGGACACACTGTCCATGGCATCCTTGTTTACTGGTGGAACCAGGAAGCAAACAGAAGGCACAGTTGCCTCATGTCCGGAGCGACTCAGAACCTTCCATTTGAAAGGCTGGGAGTTGTTGAGGAGTGCACACTCGTCTCCTTTATGAACAGTAATCTGTGAAGGAATAGAAAATTTAAGCCTACGATGGCTCTTTGGTGCTTGCTCCACTTCATCATTTTGCGTACTACAAGTAATCCGCACCTCTTGTTGTTTGAAGTCACAGACTGCCTGAATGGGCAGTTTGCCTTTGATGGATGTGGTGGGGTTACGTGGTTTCAGCTGAATGATGGAGCGAGCCCTCTTGTTAAGGCCATTCACGTGTGTCTTGAATTCATTCAACTGTTCTCGCTCCTCCTGTTGACACAGAAGCAAACTAGATTAAAACCGGGTGACAACTAGACCGTATGTGAAGGTATGTGGAAGCAATCACCCCTACCACAGTATCCTGCAGCAGATCCTCCAGGCGTGTGGCTGTGGTGGGACGATCACAATTGTATTTCTTATTCATAGTCTCCTGCATTTTTTTCATCTTGTCCTGAGCCTCTTTCACATCGGCAAAGAACTGTAATGGAGAGGACAAAAATATTCCACTTGGTTAAGCCATTATCCAGCCAGAAATTGGTTTGTTTGTTTTTTCACAGTTACAACTTTGTGCATGGAAATATGTTTTCTTGTTTAATAAGGCATGATCATCATAAGTCCTAAATCTCTCGCATCACCAACCCTAAACACTCACCTCTCCTTCGTTAAGTCCACCCTCTCACCCTCCCCCCACTACGGGTACCTTGGAGTTATCATTGACAACACTCTCACCTTCTTAAAGTGACAAAATCAGCTTTCTATCACCTTGAGAAAATCGCCCGCATTTGACCCCATCTGTCCTTCTCTGTATCTGAAACCCTTATCCATGCCTTTATATGCAAATTTCCCCAGTGTGGGACAAATAAATCTTATCTTATTTCATCACGCATTGATTACTGTAACAGCCTCCTCTATGGCGCACCCGCAAATCTCAGCAAACTTCACTACATTTTGCAGACTTATGTTAAAACTGTAAAGTGCCTGAGTATTTTTGAAAAGCGCTTTACAAACTAAATATGTTATTATTCTGACACATTATTTGCCAGTGATGCCATGGCATAGCCGGACGCTCGTATCTGATTGCTCTGTTGCCGTCACAATGTTGCTAGAAGACAGAAGGCATATTTACTCAGTGTATGTGGAATGCACTGGTATGAGGTAATAAGTGAATCAACATAGTTTCCTTGGGTATTTATATTTCGTGGCAACAGTTCTCACATGTCCTAGTTTCCAGAATTGTGAGTGAAAACAGATAACAAAATAAAATCCAAATACTGACAATCCTCCAGCAATTATTTCAAACATAGGCGGCACGGTGATCAACTGGTTAGCACGTCGGCCTCACAGTGCCGAGGTGCAGGGTTCGATTCAGGCCTTCCTGTGTGGAGTTTGCATGTTCTCCCAGTGCCTGCGTTACTTTTCTCTGGTACCCGTATTTTCTGCCACATTCCAAAAACATGTATGGCAGGGTAATGGAGCACTCTAAATTGTCCCCAGGTGTGAGTGTGAGCACGGATGGTTGTTCGTCTGTGTGTGCCCTGCCATTGGCTGGCAACCGGTTCGGGATGTCCCCAGCCTACTGCCCAAAGACAGCTGGGATAGGCTTCAGCATGCCTCGCGACCCTTCTGAGGATAAACGGATTAGAAAATGGATGGATGAATAGATATTTCAAACATCCAAAAAGATCAGTTGCGGAGCTGCAGGGTGGCCATCCGCACACTTGGGGAAAATTTTGATATCTGTGATTCTTCTGCCATTTTCAAAGGTATGCAGTCTCTTATATGCCTTGTTACCCTACCACAAGTTTATTTTGACACATTAACTGCCTATTTAATGAATGAATGTGCAATTGATCTGGGTGAAAACTGTAAAATAATCTATTTTCAGTAAAGGGAATTCAGTTCTTACAGTCAACTTAAATGACAATCATTACGTTCTCACCATGGCAGAGAAGTCATAGTTTATCACACCATGCACAGCCATTGTAAATAGAATTCTAAAGATTTTCGTGCCGCTACACCTCTAAAGAATAGTGCAGCAAATCCAAATCTGGTATCATTATCTCTGCTAGTGACTGACTATGATATGCTGACATAATAATGAGCTTCAGCGTTCACCATTTTGCTTCAGCAACAGCATTGCACAACATTTCAATGGAAATTGCCATTTGAATTCATGAGATACCTGGTAGTAAGCTGTGTTCTCTTTAAGATGAGCTTCAATACAACAACACAGTTGAAGAATCCAGCTCCATTGAGTCTGCAGGGCACTTGTGTAGGCCTGGTAGAGAGCAAGCAGGTATGACGATAGCAAAGTTGGTATGAGTCAAAAGTGTATTTTTGCCAATGTCGCTGTCAAAACAAACTTGTTATTGTCATCACCTCCACTGTCTTCTTGCCAGGATGGCCATCCTTGATATATTTATCTCCCATAGTCTGGATATCATTGACTTTTTTCTCCCTGTGCTCCAACTCTCGCATAAGAGCCTGAAGGGTAAGAATAAAAAGGAACAATGAAAATATTAAAATGCAATGACTTTCATTATATAAACATTTATCGAAAAGGAATCTCAAAAGTTGAATGAAAGACCACAAAAGGAGTTCTACTTTAGAAACATACCGAGTAGTTGTCTTTTTTTGCTGCCATGTTGGTGTTTCGGTCACTCCAGTCAAAGTTGACCTCCTCCTCTTCTTTCTCATTTAACCACACGAGTTCCTTGGTTGCTGCACTGACAAATGCGTGCAGTGAATCCAAGTTCCGCAAGCGGGACTTTGATGAGTTCTGAGAGGAGCAAGAATATTAGAAAAAGATGATCTTGTATCGGCTTGTATTTACTAATTAAATAAAAAAAGCTTCAAGTCTTGTACCAATTGGAGTACACGCAATACGTTTGCATATTTACCAAGAGTTTGCCATACTGAAGGTCCAGTTTACCCAAGTACTCTCGGTATGTGCCTTTGCTGGCTGGGGATAGCTGGTTCTGAAAACCAGCAGAGATGAAAAATACTGAATGAAGGATAATCTGAATAAGACAACTAGGAAAAAAAAGATGGATTAAAACGATTACCTCGTCAGCCTTTGCACGTTCAATCTTTGACCTGAAGTCTTCCACTGTCTGGTTCAGGCCTCTGTGGCTGCCCAGCTGTGACTCAACAGATGCCAGATCTGAACCCCACTCAGCCCCGTCAATACGGTGTTGGTTCTCCTCCACCCAGGCAAGAAGATCTTGGACATAGCGCAACGTCACGTCATCCAACTCTGGCCGTGCCTTCATGGTAGTGTTCTGGGATGTTTGGGTCAAGGCAATCTGGGAAGACTTCAGGCGAAGGTTGTAATCGCTGCGCAAGTTTACTAGGCGCTCGCGTAGGCTGTAGATCCTGTACAGGAAGCGGATCATAGATTTTACTTGATGGCTATTGAGTGATTGGCATGTTTCTTCCTGATAAGCGCCATGAGTGGAGTTCATGTAGCACCCACCTGCGGTACATCTGTTCAGCCTGAGGGTGCCGCGCATCCTTGAGCGTTTGTACATCATTGAAGAGAAGACGAACAATGTTGTCCGTCCTGTCCAGTTCGCGATCAATTTCTGCTGTGTGCTGAGCCGGTTTTCCCGCATTAAGGAGGCGGATGTCCTAATCCAACAAGACAATTTTAATGTCAATCTCATTTGCTGTGCTGAATGTGGCATTCGGAAATGGTATGTCCATGAGACCGCCAGTTTGACCTTTTCAACTTATGGCCTTGGGACTCACCGTCTGGAGCAAGGTCTCAATGTGGATGAAGAGCTCATCATATCTTACTGACTCCATCTGCACTTTGCTGAAAATCCGCTGAAGTCTCTCGAGCCTGAAAAAAAAAAAAGACAAAACAAAACTTTAAAAGCTCACCACTCAATCACTATACATGTAGGAATTTGTGCTGCAGCAGGTACTCCAGTTTATAAGGTTCACTCACAGATGCCTTGATCTCAACTATTCAGATCAATGTCTCAGTAGAACAGAACAAAAGACACCGCAGTAGGGCACAAGAGAGTGTGACTGACAACAATGTCGACATTTCCTGACTTTTCACTTCCCATTTCTCAGTCATGATGCCATGTTAGTCTAGGTACAAACAAAATTCACCATGGGGCACATCACATTGTGGAGGAATTATTTCTTCTTATTTATGTCATCATGGACTCATTCCTCCTGCCTCAAAAACAGTCTTGTCATAAGTTAATCGAAATGGTCCAGGAAGCGGACTGCTAACATACATACAGCAACATGCCACTCAAAATTAATTCGCCTTCATTCTATTAGGCAGTGTGTATAAATATTAATTTAAAAGTACAAGTACCGATGGCATTTGATTTCCTGGAAAAAAAGCTTTGATCAAAATAATGACATGATGCAGCGATAATTTTGATCGGTTCACATAATGATTGTGATGTCACACGAGCTGTAACGCAAGTTCATTTTGGACTTGTGTCCTGGTCTTTTGTGCTATAAAAATGTTGAATATTGTCATCAAGTATTGTCATAGTTTAGATGGCACTCCTACCCATGTCAGATTTCATATTTTTCCTTCAAGAAAGAAAAAAAAAAGCAAAAGACATGTATTGCAGGAATGACTGGCCAATGCAGCCAGCCTGTGTATGTGCAATGGTATGCACCCGTTCCATTACAGTTGTACAATGTATGAAAACCGTGACCGATTGTCATCATAATTTACATGGACATGTTGAGGCATGTGCTAAACACTCTTAAAAAAAAGTGACTGATTGTCACCAAATTTTATGCGCACACTCAGATATCTGTCAGCTGACCTCTCAAACTCCGTCCTCAGCAGTCGTTCTCTCTCCAAAATGGAAACATGAAGTCGACCCCATTCTTTCTCCACATCAATAGGATGGTAGCCAGGAGGGACCTTCACCTGTCCAGCATGCACTGCACTCTGTGAACAAGTACACATAATTAGTTGATGTTTTCTACAGCAGGATTCGAGTAAATACAAATCATTATGAATAAGGATGAAGCGTAGCTTGCCTCAAAGGTTTGGTAGATGTGTTTGGAGCGGTTCTTGTCAGATTCTTTAGGTGGCAGTTCTGTCTCCTTAAACTTCATGAATTGCCGCCAAAGAAGCTAAAGGAAAAAAAAAACATGAACGTCAAAATAAATGAATTACACGCACCCAATGACAGAGGCAAACCTACAGAATGAATGTCATTTGCATCTGGTCTCACCTCTATCTCCTCATAACTGGCTGGGAACCTTCTCTCCTCAAAGACCATGACATGGTGGCGGATCCACTGGAGCAAAACAGTTACGAGCTCATAGTACTCCCGCCAGCGCAGCTCCAACTCCTGAAGCCAACACAGCAAAACGGAGAGCAACAGCAGTTTAGTTCAACAACAGCAGACAATAACAGGGGATCTTTTCTTCTCATGATTCACCATTTTCGATCACTCCCACGCCACACTAAACCTAATTAGGCACCACCATCAATTCAGGTATTGTGCAGTGGGACAACTTGGGAAGGGGAGTGAATGATGGGAACAGTGGTGGCGGAAAGTGGGAGACGGAGAGAAGAAAAATACTGAGCGGGAGACAGACGTGGGTATGTTATTGCTTTGACAGAATATACACTATGAATACAGGATGAATCGTCCTGTGCTTTTAAATGCATGAATGATCAATAACATAGTAGCTTCCTCCAGTCAATTTTTAGAATAATGGACATGAAATTACCAAATGATGGATTTGTAATCCAGTTTTTGAGTGAACGTCTTCTCATTCAGAATTTAAGACCTACAATTCTCTTTTAACATAAATGTCACAAGCCGATTCTGTACTATGAGGTAATCTGTTCAAAATAGAGGCATGCAAAGCCACGGAAAGTGTGTTTCAAAGTGGGGTTTTTTCCCCCCATTTCTTAGGATGTATACAAAACTAGAAAACCATTCTGATGGGATTTTTCTGTGTGGCTGCACTGAGGAAACTCGATAACACAGAAGTAGTCTGACACAATTCGATGTTGATCGTAACACTGTTCAGTAATATCTTGCAAGATGCTTACTCTGAAATAACAATATCTTGTAACAATACAGTAAATTACATTGTCTAAGTAATTTACACTAACCGGATATGGCCAGATTTGCACCATCTCAGACAGACGCATGTTCTATGTTTCACTCACACTAGCTCTCATGTCCTGTACAGCAGCACGAGGCATGACATCATACAAAGAAGACACATAAGTGATGATGGATTTCTCATCGGGGTGGGGAACATCAACATCTGAAAGAACAAGGCAAATTGCATGTCAAGCGACTCTGTATTATACATGTGGTGCAATAACACAATTTTCCAGTACAGCAAACGTTTGCAGATTAAATGCATTCAGCAGGACTTGTTACAAAAATACTGTATTTTCTAGACTATAAGCCGCTACATTTTATGAACACTCCAGCGTTTAATGTGACCTGGTTTATTTGTGAATTTTTACTGAGGACCTTCCTGCCGTCAATAAATTTACCCGCAGTCTCGTCACATCTGACCAATGAAAGTCTCAGAGGCCTCCCTCATACTAAATTTCCGTCAGCCATTTGTGGTTGGAGTGCACACGCGAGCTGTGAGAGATGAATTAGGAAGTGTTGTGTGTGCGTAGCGTGGCTATTTATGAGCGAATATAGAAATTATATACTGTAGTATTTAAGAGAGTGAAAATCAGCATTGTGTAGAATTTAATGACCATAGGGAGCGAGTGCCATAAATACAGCCATCTCTGCAGTGCGACCCCCATCTCGCTGTTGTTTGTTTGACAACCAACTTCCGCCATCGCTGGCAAGGGACGAGAGGACAGTGAATCCGGCCATGGAGTGACATCCCCTCAAGGGCTCATTATGTAAGTCTGTGCATTCTCTGCATCACCCCAACATGGAAAAACTGGTTGTGTGGTAAAACTCATTGGGGACTTGGCCTCGTGTGACAACGAGAGAGAGAGAGAGAGAGAGAGAGAGAGATTCAGAGATGCTACTGTGTAACTCTCTGCGTTCAGCATTGTTGAGGGGGGCGGGGGGCAGGGGGGGCGCCTAACGGTGTTCTCGGGATATAGAGTTTTTGAAAAAAAAATCAATTCATGTGACCTCTTTCTTTGTAAATATCCCACGTTATAATAACGTGGAGAACCGCGGCTGGTAATACAAAGTGGCCAGTGTGTTTTTCTGGCTAAATTTAAGTGTTGCGGCTTGTCAAGGGCGTTTTGTAGTCCGTAAACTACGGTAATGCATTGAAATACTCCATGCTTGTGGAGTTGACTGTGGTAATAATGTGATACGTTGCTGTGAAGGAATTTTCCCCGAGTGAATATAAAATCCTGCACAACATTGTTTACCTTTTCCAATCAATTCAAAGACTAATAAATTGCTCCCAGTAGTTTCTGGTACTACACAAGAAAATAATCAGAACTTTTTTCGATTTTCAAAATTCTACCCATTTTTAAGTCGGTCATACCCTCAGGATCCAGAAGACGTGTCACACCCAGGTCTTTCTCAGCCACGTTGAAGGCCTGTTCGAGGTTCTGCAGGTTGCTCTGGTGATACACTTTGCCCATGTCAATTAGCCTGGGACTAGGGGAACACAGAGGAATTAGCCAATGAAAATAATCCTCAGAGGTCAAGTGTGTGCGTGTGTGTGCATATATATGCGTGCGATGCTGAAGGAATGCAGCACATCCACAAAATCAATAATTCATATATATATATTTGTGTGTGCGTGTGTGTGTGTGCGTGTACTGTATATTCCTTCATCATTCAATGAAACATGATAGCAACCCAGTAATAGGAATAAGACAGTAATGGAAAATTCCAAAGAAATCACTGTCACATGCCTTTTATGATGTATCATTGTTTTGATATTTTTTTGCATAGCGGATATTGTTGAAGAGCCAAATCAAACCGTTGGTTTGTATTTTTCTTCAAACTGTGGCATAGCTTATGATAGGTCAATACGAACCACTCAAAACTATAGGAGTTCTCATGTCGAAAGAATTAGACAATAGGCAGTGTCTGACAACACCCAAGGCACATACAGAGCAGCTTTCAGCAACTAATATTAAATTTGAGAGTGTGTCCGAGCCCCAAACCTGCTCCAGTATTTTTAAAAATTAATGGATGATGACGTGTCATGATAAGAATGGACATTAAAATATTGACAACGACAACAAAAATGAGCAGACATACTAATGTTTATGTATGACGGCGTTGAAGAGTTTTCCATCCCTCCAGCTGGTGCTGAAGTTGTCACATCGGAGGCCTTGGTAACCATCCGTCATCCTCTGTGACCAGAGAAGGAGCTTCTCCTTGGCCGTCATATCTTCAGACTGGCCGTTGACCTGAATATCCGAGATCTAAAATCGTGCAAAGGAATTGTGTAGTTACACACTGAGAAAATGAACAACAGAAACAGTTTCGGGAAGTGTGCAAATCAGTAATCATGAGTAGATACCCAAAGTTTGAACAGAATCAATATAGGAAACCCAGGGAAGAAACGATTTACTTCCAATTTAACTATAAACAACAGCAGAAACTGATTCATAATTAAGTGGGTTGAAGTTCTTTGTGCAGAATTCTACTCCAGAATAGATTCAACTGTCTAGAAGTTCTAAAAAGGTTAATCATTGGAAGAATTCAATCTTGAGAACGGCGTTATTAGACACCCATCCAATATAACGTTTATGCCACAGCTGCCCTAAATGAATACCATGGTAATGAACAAAACCATTCTTTTTTTTTGGAACAGTTAATACAGCAACATGCCAGAGCTGATGGGGTTTTTTTTTTTTTTTTTTCTGGGACATTTCGGGATTTCTGCTTTTCCTTTTGGCAAACAGAGCAGGAAGAGGCCTGTATATATGGGATGTGGTCTTGGCACACCCTACCCTTGAGAGTCAGGCGCAGTGACTCATACTCACACACCCTCTCATGCTGCGTTAGTATGGTATGGTGACTTCTCGGATTGTGGTAAGAATTGAATATGGAGATACAGTATATTCTCTGAGAGCAGTATGGCAGAAGGAGGTCCATTCTGATTGGTTCCAAAGAGTTGGGAAGAGGCAGATGATATGCGCTGATCCCAGAGATGGAGGAGCGATAAAATAATAAAACACAACACTGACAGCGGAGGAGACCTGGAAGTGTAAGATGATGGTCCATATTAACCCAAGGGTCAACTTGGGGTTCCCATCTGCAATGTCATCATTTCTGATGTTAACAAGCTTGACCTAGAGAAAAAAAGAAAAAAAAAAACAGACAAAAAACAATCATCTGAAAGTTATGAGGCAAACACTTCCAATTTTACGTAGATTAAATATTATATATTTTTACCTGCCGGTGCTTGAGGAAGTCCAGTGCTATTTGTACATTCTGCAGTTTGTGGAATCTCATGCGGCCTTTCTCTCTGGGCTGAAGAGAACAAAGAATGTAATTTAAGCATCCTTAAACATTGGGACTGAATTAAAGGGGAGAATTTTACGTAAAGGTGGATGCCATTTGAAGATAGAGGAATAAAACCATGCCAGACCAAACTGTTCATGCTTGCATTCAAAAATGAGCACAATCTGCCGAAATTTGGTTGTTTCCATAACAAAATTAATAAAACAATAACTTGTTGGAATGTTCTAAATATAACCACATCAACTGAATAGGGTGCCATTCTATTAAGGTTGGAGACAAGTATGGTCTTGCTGTTTCTTGTGGATGGGGCGGGGGTCATACTCAATACTTGGCATTCCTTCTAGTTTTCAAGTTGTTTTTTTTAATTTGTCTTCTAATATGGAGGAATATTCTCCAAACAAAGAAAAACAAATAAATAAAAATAAACTCAGATGTTGGCACAGTATCATATGTCTGCTGCTTTGCCAAGATACAATATTGCTTAAAAAAAAAAAAAAAAAAAAAGCCCACCAAAAATACAACAAAAAAAACAAATAAATACAATAGATAAAGCAAAGCTATTGATGGAAAAAGTATAACAAAAAATAAAAAGAGATTAAGTTACAGTGGTACCTCTACTTACGAAATTAACTAGAAAATGTTGTAAGTAGAGACGCGTTTTCAATGTAACCTAATCCGTTCCAAGCCCCTCTAAAATTCAGACAAATGTTTTCTAAAGCATAAAAATGCATCAAAATATGTAACAAATACATGTTACAATTAAATTATTGCACAATAAATCAGAGTTGTGCATGGTGTAAAAACAAAGAACAGAGTAAAGACTAAAAAGGATGGTCATTTAACTTAAGTGTGTCCTTCTTGTTTTTTTGTCCTCTTTAGTTCATGTTCATTCTCAGAAGTGTTTTTTTCCTGGCGTTTTATAAAGAACTGATCCAAGGATGTTTGCCTTTGTCGGCTTTTAACAATCCTTAGAAAATGTCCAAGGCAAACATCACATAGTGAGCGATCGCCCGACTGGTGAACACTCTTTCTGGTTGATTCACATTTACGTAAAACTATCGGAACGCCTCATGGCGAATGACAAGGACGCTGCATAGACACATATCTTTCCATTGATACAAATAGACTCATACAGTAGAGGTCCCTCTTAGCCAATGGGATGCCAGGATGATGCTCGGTAATAGCCAATGGTAGAGCAGCTATAAGTATGTTGCGTTCAGAAAACTCGGAGCTGCGAGTAGCAGCCCATGCAGTATTTTTACCTTTCGTATCTTGAAATTTCTTTTTTAACAAGAGGCAATATTTTCCTGTTGAGGCGTTTCACAACTTGGAAATTTCGTATGAAGAGACGGTCGTAAGTAGAGGTACCACTGTATTTTCTATAACCAAATCCCTGGGAAGGCACATGAAAATGATTGGAGAAGTGTGGGATACGATGAGCCAGTTTATAAACCCACTCACCAATTGAACTCTCCCGAGAACGTTTCTCTCCCTCAGCTAGCTCCAAGAGGAGCAATGCAAAGAGAGCCAGATGGCAATGATCAGTTCACACAGAGAAAGGTTAAAGGGATGCAAACAGGAGGTGAAGGAGAAGAGGGTGAACAGGAGCAGAGTTCTGGATGCAACAAGCGATCATAAACAAAGGCCAAATTTAAGTGAAGATCATGTTTACTTCTGAACCACTGACACCCCCCCCCCC
>NW_017806059.1:753472-756774 GCF_001891065.2 Hippocampus comes | reverse complement strand
GCCCCCCCCCCCCCACGCCCTCTCACCACCCGACCGGTTGCTCAGGGCTAAAGTAACACCCAATCGGGGCTCAGCTTCAGAAAACAGATGAGCCGTGATTGGTCGTTGCCTGAGCCCTGAGCAAATGTGGTCATTTTCAATTGACAGAAAGTGGCAAAACGGCCGTCCCCTGAGCTTGCTGAGTGGATTTTGCTCCTTAACTTGTATTCCACAAACTTAATAATCAACAGAATGCCGTATTTAGACTAGTAGAGGCGCATAGAACATATTACGGTGACTACAGTTTTTGGGTTGACTTCCCCTTTAAGGTCAAAAACTAGTTCAACACTGCTTCTATTGTAATTGCAGCCTCATACATAGATGACTAAATATACAGCAGAAGAAATATGATAAAACTTATGTCACAAAATGAGCATTTTTCTTCAAATAAACTGTTTGAGACATACAGCAATACTGACCAGTTTTTCTCCAGAGAGGACCTCTAGCAATGAGATCAGGTTATGTCCATCTCGAAGGTCCTCATACAGATCTGACACATGACGCTGAGCCTACCAGAAGAAACACAACAAAATATATGAGCCATGGTGTGACGAGAGTTACACTTATATTTCTTCAGGAGCATTGGACAACAGCTGTATAAGCTAATTTAAACTAAGTGGAAATAGCGTCTTGAGTTCAGCCCTGAGTTTGTTGGATAAGAATTCCCCTACAGCTGTCTTATCTGCCAATCCAATTATACATAAGTCAAGAATGTATTGCCGAAAGCAACTCAAGTCTGAGCCCTCCTAAAAATGCAGAATAAAAAGTGAGGCGTCTGTGAGTTAAATTAGATTCGCCAAAGTCAACGCAACCACACGAATGAAAATTTGAAAATGGCAATGAACTAAAAAATAAAATAAAATCATAGATTATAACAAATACAAAAACGGTGGTTACTGAGTAAGTGATGAAGTGCAATTGTAATTCACTTTTCACTAGTGTTCAGACAAGTTGGAAGGTGAGCAATGTGAAAAAGGAGCACACACAGTAAATGCGGGGGGCTGTCACAAGTACTATATCAGCCATCCTTCCAGTCCACACGTTTAGAAAAGCTAAACTAGAACATGCTGGTACCTACCTCTGCTCTCCAGGGCTAAATAGAGAAATTAAAACAGATGAGTAATGTACAAAAAGTCATGTAAATAGGTTAATGCTGCAAAATGAAAAATGGCAAGTGCAAGGTGCAGTATGATATATAGAATGACTGTTTCGAATAGATGTTTTGTTGGTATGCAAGATAACAGAAGGTTAGAGAGAGAGAGAGAGAGACATTTTGATTAATGTAGTCCAATTTGAGCAACACTAAAGGCGAAGTATTACTAGAAGACGGTATTGTTTGGTCTTGTTGCGAAAGAAACCTCAGCCCCGAAATGGAATGAAACATATTTTGCCCTTACAAGTTAGAACAGCGGATGATTCATTTTGGCAAGAACTGAAACCACCCCAAGTAAAGATTTACATCCAGATTAGGCCACAAACTGGCCACCAGGGTTCACTGTTTATACACTTTGACACTTGAGAGACTTGGATAATACTGCATTTGCAATCTTTGCTATCTTATGCAAGTAATGCAACTATCCTCCTAGCAATGTATTTTTCACTTTTATTGATTTGCAATTAATTTTCAGAGTAACTAAGTACTGACAAAGTTGCACAACCATGATGCTAATTTTAAGCGCTAATTTGTCCTTTTTAACATTGCTCCTTCCTCGCTCTACTTCCATATCAGCACTTTTAATAACAATGAATAAAGTATGTGGAGTCAACGTGATCAGCAGTAATGTGATGCTACAGGACAAATTACCAAAAAGGGCAAATGTAACGGTTTTGCTTTCAAAAGTGAAAATCATTCGCACAAGAAGCCAGACGGGCTGTCAGACTTGTCACCAACTGCTCCGTCATCAAGTACTTTTAATATACCCTGTATTTGACGTTAAGTCAACGTTACATTCCTCTACAACTCACTGACTGAAAAAGGAAAACTCCGCTTTACGTGTCCCTTTAGAGCCCGTCCTTACCACACCCAAACTATAGTGTGTCCTGTAGCCCACCATTTAACTATCACGATCAATCATTTTGTCAGTTGAACCTTCGTTCAGCATTCCATACTATTAACACATTCCTGCCCAAATGTGACTATTTCTTACTCCACGGTGGCGATTTAATGTCGTTTTTACTGCAGGTTTTGCGAAGATAAATGCTTATCAAGTTACCTATATGGTCTCTTGACGAAAATGAATTTTATTTTTCTGGTTTTATGGTCATTGGAAATTTATAATTGCTGTCTTCACTCCTTTTAGTAGTATCTTTGTAGTCAGTTTGCCCCTCAGTGATGATGTGGATGCGGGTGTGAATGATTGTCTCTGTGTGCCCAGCGACTGACTGGCGACCAGTTTAGGGTGTAAACTGCCTTACGCCTGTCAGTTGGGATAGGCTCTAGCATCCAACTCCGAGGCCCAGTTCAGGATAAATGGTGCTGAAAATGGATGTATCTTCATAGATGCGTGATTATCCTTTAAGTGTTTGTAATAACTTGCAACTGCCTGTATATGGAATTTGTAATATTAAACTATGACAAGGAAAACAAAGTTCATAAAAACACTGTTTTCATAAATGTAAGACTTTGTAACACGTTATAACTAATAAACAGAGATGAAAGTGGACTTTTCTGAAAATCCCGGAAAAATAAAGAAATAAATAAATATGTATGTATGTATGTATGTATGTACGTATGTATGTATGTATGTATGTATGTATGTATGTATGTATACACACACACACACACACACACACACACACACACACACACACACACACACACTGTGTATATTAATTTTTTATTTTTTCCGGAATTTTCAGGAAAGTCCACTTTCATCTCTGAGGATGGCTTCGAGGAAATTCTGGTCCACCATCCGACATCTCAGGAGGGGGAAGCAGCGCACCATTAACACTGTGTACAGTGGGGATGGGGCGCTGTTGACCTCGACTCGGGATGTTGTGAGCCGGTGGGCAGAGTACTTCGAAGACCTCCTCAACTCCACCAGCACGCCTTCCTTGGAGGAAGCAGAGTCTGGGGATTCTGAGGTGGGCTCTCCTATCTCTGTGGTTGAAGTCACCGATGTGGTTAAAAAGCTCCTCGTGGCAAGGCCCCAGGGGTGGATGAGATCCGCCCGGAGTTCCTCAAGGCTTTGGATGTTGTGGTGCTGTCCTGGTTGACACGCCTCTGCAACATCGCGTGGTCATCGGGGAGAGTGCCTCTGGAT
>NW_017806059.1:747246-750259 GCF_001891065.2 Hippocampus comes | reverse complement strand
CCACGCCCTCTCACCACCCGACCGGTTGCTCAGGGCTAAAGTAACACCCAATCGGGGCTCAGCTTCAGAAAACAGATGAGCCGTGATTGGTCGTTGCCTGAGCCCTGAGCAAATGTGGTCATTTTCAATTGACAGAAAGTGGCAAAACGGCCGTCCCCTGAGCTTGCTGAGTGGATTTTGCTCCTTAACTCTGACCCCCCCCCCCCCACGCCCTCTCACCACCCGACCGGTTGCTCAGGGCTAAAGTAACACCCAATCGGGGCTCAGCTTCAGAAAACAGATGAGCCGTGATTGGTCGTTGCCTGAGCCCTGAGCAAATGTGGTCATTTTCAATTGACAGAAAGTGGCAAAACGGCCGTCCCCTGAGCTTGCTGAGTGGATTTTGCTCCTTAACTTGTATTCCACAAACTTAATAATCAACAGAATGCCGTATTTAGACTAGTAGAGGCGCATAGAACATATTACGGTGACTACAGTTTTTGGGTTGACTTCCCCTTTAAGGTCAAAAACTAGTTCAACACTGCTTCTATTGTAATTGCAGCCTCATACATAGATGACTAAATATACAGCAGAAGAAATATGATAAAACTTATGTCACAAAATGAGCATTTTTCTTCAAATAAACTTTTTGAGACATACAGCAATACTGACCAGTTTTTCTCCAGAGAGGACCTCTAGCAATGAGATCAGGTTATGTCCATCTCGAAGGTCCTCATACAGATCTGACACATGACGCTGAGCCTACCAGAAGAAACACAACAAAATATATGAGCCATGGTGTGACGAGAGTTACACTTATATTTCTTCAGGAGCATTGGACAACAGCTGTATAAGCTAATTTAAACTAAGTGGAAATAGCGTCTGAGTTCAGCCCTGAGTTTGTTGGATAAGAATTCCCCTACAGCTGTCTTATCTGCCAATCCAATTATACATAAGTCAAGAATGTATTGCCGAAAGCAACTCAAGTCTGAGCCCTCCTAAAAATGCAGAATAAAAAGTGAGGCGTCTGTGAGTTAAATTAGATTCGCCAAAGTCAACGCAACCACACGAATGAAAATTTGAAAATGGCAATGAACTAAAAAATAAAATAAAATCATAGATTATAACAAATACAAAAACGGTGGTTACTGAGTAAGTGATGAAGTGCAATTGTAATTCACTTTTCACTAGTGTTCAGACAAGTTGGAAGGTGAGCAATGTGAAAAAGGAGCACACACAGTAAATGCGGGGGGCTGTCACAAGTACTATATCAGCCATCCTTCCAGTCCACACGTTTAGAAAAGCTAAACTAGAACATGCTGGTACCTACCTCTGCTCTCCAGGGCTAAATAGAGAAATTAAAACAGATGAGTAATGTACAAAAAGTCATGTAAATAGGTTAATGCTGCAAAATGAAAAATGGCAAGTGCAAGGTGCAGTATGATATATAGAATGACTGTTTCGAATAGATGTTTTGTTGGTATGCAAGATAACAGAAGGTTAGAGAGAGAGAGAGAGAGACATTTTGATTAATGTAGTCCAATTTGAGCAACACTAAAGGCGAAGTATTACTAGAAGACGGTATTGTTTGGTCTTGTTGCGAAAGAAACCTCAGCCCCGAAATGGAATGAAACATATTTTGCCCTTACAAGTTAGAACAGCGGATGATTCATTTTGGCAAGAACTGAAACCACCCCAAGTAAAGATTTACATCCAGATTAGGCCACAAACTGGCCACCAGGGTTCACTGTTTATACACTTTGACACTTGAGAGACTTGGATAATACTGCATTTGCAATCTTTGCTATCTTATGCAAGTAATGCAACTATCCTCCTAGCAATGTATTTTTCACTTTTATTGATTTGCAATTAATTTTCAGAGTAACTAAGTACTGACAAAGTTGCACAACCATGATGCTAATTTTAAGCGCTAATTTGTCCTTTTTAACATTGCTCCTTCCTCGCTCTACTTCCATATCAGCACTTTTAATAACAATGAATAAAGTATGTGGAGTCAACGTGATCAGCAGTAATGTGATGCTACAGGACAAATTACCAAAAAGGGCAAATGTAACGGTTTTGCTTTCAAAAGTGAAAATCATTCGCACAAGAAGCCAGACGGGCTGTCAGACTTGTCACCAACTGCTCCGTCATCAAGTACTTTTAATATACCCTGTATTTGACGTTAAGTCAACGTTACATTCCTCTACAACTCACTGACTGAAAAAGGAAAACTCCGCTTTACGTGTCCCTTTAGAGCCCGTCCTTACCACACCCAAACTATAGTGTGTCCTGTAGCCCACCATTTAACTATCACGATCAATCATTTTGTCAGTTGAACCTTCGTTCAGCATTCCATACTATTAACACATTCCTGCCCAAATGTGACTATTTCTTACTCCACGGTGGCGATTTAATGTCGTTTTTACTGCAGGTTTTGCGAAGATAAATGCTTATCAAGTTACCTATATGGTCTCTTGACGAAAATGAATTTTATTTTTCTGGTTTTATGGTCATTGGAAATTTATAATTGCTGTCTTCACTCCTTTTAGTAGTATCTTTGTAGTCAGTTTGCCCCTCAGTGATGATGTGGATGCGGGTGTGAATGATTGTCTCTGTGTGCCCAGCGACTGACTGGCGACCAGTTTAGGGTGTAAACTGCCTTACGCCTGTCAGTTGGGATAGGCTCTAGCATCCAACTCCGAGGCCCAGTTCAGGATAAATGGTGCTGAAAATGGATGTATCTTCATAGATGCGTGATTATCCTTTAAGTGTTTGTAATAACTTGCAACTGCCTGTATATGGAATTTGTAATATTAAACTATGACAAGGAAAACAAAGTTCATAAAAACACTGTTTTCATAAATGTAAGACTTTGTAACACGTTATAACTAATAAACAGAGATGAAAGTGGACTTTTCTGAAAATCCCGGAAAAATAAAGAAATAAATAAATATGTATGTATGTATGTATGTATGTACGTATGTATGTATGTATGTATGTATGTATGTATGTATGTATACACACACACACA
>NW_017806059.1:703779-746991 GCF_001891065.2 Hippocampus comes | reverse complement strand
CACGACAACAGCTAAGCTAGGTCAGCGGAGACGACACTCGAAGTCGGACGGACACGTTTTTCTGCAAATCTGTGTGTTTCCCTTTTTGTCCAAATATATTTTTTACGACAACTGTTTTGTCCACGGTGTCTTTTATTCGTTCCAATGGGGTTTAGCAAATGTGTTTATAAAGAGACGAAAATCTCTTTACTGTTACTAGTGTTAGTGTCTCAACATGGCTACGCTCGTGAAAGCAAAACAACGAACTCAAACGCATCTTCGTTCAATGTTGTCAACTAATATCCGGATTAATTTTAGGCAAATTTTCCTCAATTCTCTGGAGAGATTTTCATAAAAATTTGAAAAACCCGGAATTCCGGGAAAATCCGGAGGACTTTCATCTCTGTACTAAAGTACTGACGTTATTTAATTAAGGTTTCCTCAACGGCATTGCCCTATTTAACCTTAATAATAACGTTGACGTCAAATGGACACAAAGTGAAATTAGTTTTAGAATGACTTAATGCCTTGTCTTAAGATGCAGTTCCAACTTCATCCCGACTGCAGTTTAGGATGGCTAAAGTAGATGCCTGAGCAACACTTGATAAAAGATTGTTCTGGATGAATTAACAAATGAGTAGGTCAGAATGCCAGTCCGTCACTGATGGATGCCCGTTTTGCTGACGAATGATGATTGGGGATAAAAAAAAAAAAAAAAAATCCCAAGTATATACAGAAGTGGATTTTTGTCCGACAGTGTAATAGTTACTAAATGGGTCAAGTACCGACAGACTGACGGATGCAAGTTTTACTGACAACTGACAGAAACACGTGTGTGTTGGTTGTATGTTGGTTTGTGGGGCTAGAAACAGCAGTGTTTCTTCATGGAAAGGCTTTACGTTTCCCGTACAGTATACAATAGGAGGCGGTATGTGACAAAGAGCTGTAATCCACCAATAGAAGAAGACTCACATTTATAGACGGAGTAGGACTGCCAGCGACTTGGATTGGATTTTACCTTTGGCCACAATGCGAAGTGGGATTCTGGTTAAGGTAAGCCATTTTGGACTTTAAATGAAACCTTTTTGGCATTTTAAGAGTAAAAACGGGCAGGCAGCCCCCTAGCATGCTCTCGCTGTACTTAAAGGTTCAATACATTGCCAAATAAGTGTATGTGAAATGAATGTGAGTGTATGTGCATATAAAGCTCTTTGGGTGGGCACTATGCGATGTAGATTCACTGATATATAGTGCACTACATTTCCCATTTAAATCAAATTGGATGTTAAATTTGTTGGACGATAACGTGTATTTTGGAGAAGGGTCGGGGGGGAGCAATGGATTGACGATAGACTATCTGGTTTACTGACAGAAGAATGACAAAAGTGAGTTTAAAATAACATGACGGACTGACGCTTACATTTTGGTTCGGCTTGAAGTAATGATAGACTGACATTGACGGATAGATGCTCAGGCTTCTGACGAATGACGGACCAGCAAAATTTAGTAAATTTCCTACTCCTGCTTGTAGGCACAACAAACACAACGATGAAGTTTACACTTGAAGCTAAGAGGAAATCTGCATACTTCAGTGTGTCTCTTTCATTTTAAGATGTCCATGTTTTATGTTATGTGTTTTGTGTTATATTATTTTGTTATTTTATGTGAACTGTTTTGTCAAGCGCTTTGTTACAGCTGCAGCTGTTGGGAAAGCACGGTATAAATTAAGATGTATTGTATTGTATTGTAAGATGGCCCTGAATGCAAGTGCCCAACGAAATCTTGCATGCTCCTGTTGGCTTCAACAACCATGAGCATTGTTCTGACACTGTCATGTGACTTGTCATAGGGAACTAAAATAATCCAAATGTCTGGGTCACACTCCAAAGTTTGCATTTAACATGTACAGTAAGTGAAATAAAAATACGTCAATAAGTGCATATGGTGGTGGCACCATATGTTAATGCTGCACTCACATGGAAAGGAAAACACTGTACTGTGCCGCCCCTCCTTCCCATTAAAGAAAATGTAATCATTACAATTAGGCACTTAATGTCTCAAGGCTACAGATATATATTGACATATAAGTGACACAAAGATTGGACACATTTTCACGACTATCTTGGAGGGTTTTGTTATTGAGGGAAATATTTCACCCAAGAGAAACTTCAGACGGCCTTCGTGGACTGTTGACTCGAATGCATTTGCCACTCATCAGGTGGCTTGCAGGCTTCAGTGTGACAATAAAAAGAGGGGAAGGTGACAGTGGATGAATGGTTTATACTGATTCTCAGGTGATGACTGACGGGGCTTCTGGCAAGCAAGCCTCGCTAGGATTCTATTTACAATGTTAGTGATTTGAACAGAGAAGAGAGACAACTAAGCAGCTAGTGTGTATAAATAGTGAGTGGGCAGAGATGTTTTTCTGTATTTCTAAAATGCATCCAAGAAGGGGATCACACTTGGAGAATTCAGCTGTATATGTAAACGTTGTTCTTGGTACATGATTATAATTATGAAAATGAGACAATCAATATATTTGAATGAAACAAAGGATGGTAGCACTAATTATCTAAAAATGGTGACCCCAAACACAGAATACTGCTAAACTGTAGTTTTCTGAGAACTGGAAACTGTTTTTCATCACAACAACAATAAAACTAGTTGTTATTCTTATTATTATTCAATTTGAAAAACTCTATTTAACTGTGCTTTTATACAGATTTGTGACACACTATTTTGGAAAACAAACCTTTTAGCACGTCATTTTGTATTCACTTAATCATGAATAGCTGTTCTATGTTTTGGCCATATCTTTGTATGTTTTTTTTTTCCTCCCTATGCATTAATTTGATCATTAATTCTTGCCAACAAAAATGAAACCCGCCCAGCTACTTGGTGTGATTGCAGTTTGGGCTTTGAATGCTTACGGGTAAATTCATTCACGTCACCACATCCGGGTTTCAGCACTCATTTAACACAGAGCATTGCATCCAGTCGTCAACGGAAAATCAATGCAATGATTTGCAGATTAAACTGGGTTGTAGACTATTTTGTTACCCACCACGATGCTCTCAAAACCAAATCATATCAATACTACCTGTGAATTCCTTTAATTTTTTTCATAAGGATAAGCGACATTCAATGGATTTGTGTATATGTGCATGTTTTCTGTAGACAGTGATTATCAATAGCCATTACCTTAATCAAGTGCTTGTTCACCCATTTGGTGAAGGTCTTTTTCTGTACTCGATCACGTTCATCTGCAAAATACAGAAACCACAATCAGATTACAGTATGTCATTACCAGTGTATTGTATGATGTAATGTAAACTTCTTGCAAGATGGGAAAAAAAAAGCCCTACTGTTGGGCCATTGTGGTCCTTGAAACCTTACAGCTAAATACAATGCATACAGAGCGATATTCAAGGGTAATACAAGATATTTATTGAT
Organism: Hippocampus comes; assembly: GCF_001891065.2. Taxonomy (NCBI): domain Eukaryota; kingdom Metazoa; phylum Chordata; class Actinopteri; order Syngnathiformes; family Syngnathidae; genus Hippocampus; species Hippocampus comes. Next base: position 743,559 of record NW_017806059.1, on the reverse strand, counting down.
ATGAATAAAGTGAAAAAAAATGTGTGGTTGCTACGTTAGTAGGTGTGTTTTATTTCAGGACAAACACACCTTGTCGGTGGAAAACACCACACAATGTATGACTGCATCTGGGTGAGACTGTATCAGTGCACCCGAATGAATGGCAGAGTTGCCCCATCATCTCAAAGAATTTGTATCTATGAGGAAATGTCTCAATCTGTCGTTGCATGATTCAAGTGTTCACATTCTCTCTCTATATGACATGACATGGCACATAGTACCTAGTGCAGAAAGCAATTATCCAACAAGACACAGCAAGACCCAGATCGGGAACACACCCATCAATGCAACAACAGTACCTGTATTTACCCACCTCCTGTTGTGTCTCTTTGAGAGAACAGTTAAAACACACACACACACACACACACACACACACACACACACACACACACACACACACACACACACACACACACACACAAGGTGTGTTATACCAATATGCATTATTGTGTCTGCTCCAAACTATTAAGAATATAAAGGACATTGCTCAGTCACTAGAATGTCAGAGCGTAGTGTGTAAACCTCAGGAACAGAGGAATGTTGAACACCCCATACAATACTTTGTATTTTATATTTCATTCTGTACTGATTATAGTTCATTTTAAATTTATTTTGTGCATGCAAATACTTAGTTTTTTCTACTTTCTTCCCTCCAAATGTTGCTGCTGTAAATTGTGAATTTCTCCATTGTGAGACAAATAAAAGTTTTCTTATCTTATTTTATCTGAACAACTTGTGACTCTTCACCCATAACTATTGACTCACACAGCAAGCCCCAATTTGTACTAGTGTGACCTATGGCCATGAATATAAAGTCATTTGTCTTATCTGTTTAAAGAGTGACATGTCGACAGCATGGTGACACACCCAGTAACAGGTAAGCATAGGGCAGAAATACATCACCCCCCCAGTCGATGCCCAAATGCTACATTAATTTCCTTACCGTAATTCTAACTAATGCATTATAGAACTTGGAAGAGGTGGACATGACCTGAAGTGCTTTCCTGGGAAAAATAACACATTTGACGGGGACTTAACTGAGGCACTGTGATCTCTTTCTGTCTGTCAACCAGGCAGTTTGCCAACGGGACTTATGCCTCAGAGTAACACTTGCATGTTTCCTAAAAAAACTGCCTTTTGACACAAGTTACTCCTTGGCAAATGCGGGCAATGCATTCTTGCCCCACTGTGTTACCTCATGCTGTTTCCATTGCTTATTGCTGACGTTTTATTAAAAAAAAAAAAAAAAAAACATCAGGAAATGCTAACTGATTGGGGCTAACTCCATTGTCACCAGACAAACAATTTTCCAAACCCAAAACCCAAGACAGTTTAGCAGCCAGCAATATTTCAGGCTGGTATCAGTCCGAAGCGTGACACAAGAGTCAACGGTAGCAACCTTTGTACAATTTGCAGCATTTCAGTACTGCATGGCATGAGGTGCACATTTATCTATTGAATAACTCACTTGGCATATCATGCCTGCACCTTAGTAGAGCCCTGTTTGTTTATTTTACTAAAACTTGTATGAATCATATTATATATATATATATATATATATATATATATGACAATTCAACAGGTACCCAGGTAAGTGAGCTACAAAAAAAAAAGACGTATGCTGCACAACAACATTTGACTGACCAACATAGAGTAAGGTAGAAGGAGTACCCTTTACAACCTATAGTTCTTTCAAATTACAGAGTTTGAAAGGCGTTACAACTTCTCATACTGCTACCTTTCCTGGTGTCCATAGCCTTCAACATCCCTTGGTAATAGATTTCATCTGAGGGCAGCCTCTCCCTGCCCATGCTGTCGGATGAATAATTCCTGTACCGCTGATGTGAAGAGGCCATTTTCGGTCACGTCTGTTTCACACAAATAATAATCCTATTTTCAAAAGACCATCGGCGATTAGTTGCCAATACGGTCTTGATCTTGGCTTGATCTGTCCTTGGTCCGTCCCAGCCGTTATGGCCCTGGCTCTCTCAATACGTGAAAAATCACCCAAATTCTCCTCTTTTGCCTCTGAACCTCCCCACTCACTGACTGCGTTTGGTTTTCCCCTTCTTTATCCTCCGTGTGTGTTTTTCCTTTCCCTTTTCTCCGCTCACCCAGTCCCTTTCACAGTGAATGATGCCTGTGGGCTATAAAGTCCAGGCCTGTCTTCCTATGTGTCGTTCCAAGTGTGTATTTAGTGGAGGACATTGTGGGTAGGGCTCTCAACACACCCTAAGCCAGAAGAGGAGGGAGGCGGGAGAAGTGTGGTAACAAGCGTATACTATCACTTAATCGGCCCATTTGCGAAAAATATCACACACACCCTCGAGCTGATTTATAAGAATAAAGCAGCATGTTTGGTTCCAGCAAAGCTGTAAAAACAAAGATATGAATGTATCAACACTATACATCTAGTATTTAGACAATCATGAAACCATGCATTCACTGGTTAAATGATTCAACACATTCAAACCGCCTTCACATGAGGTTCATCAATGGTTTTAACTAGCATAGCATATTAAATAACATGCCAGCATGAACTGAACTGACATCACACACGGGCAACCAGACGCACATCCACTTTAAACAGATTAAATTCACCTTTTGGCATTTGAACATGATTATAAATTTTAAGGAACACGGATAAATTGCAAAGGCACGTTCGACTACACAAGCTGTTCGTGGCTGTGTTGGGAGCGAAGCGGAACGGTACTTTCAGTTTCACTTTTGACGGTACACGAGACACACTCTTGGACCACAAACAGGACTTCTTCAACGCAGCCCACCCAAAAAGCACTGTCAATGATTTAAACTTAACAACACCAACATTCCACTAGTTGGCGCTGAAGTAAAACCGGTGGATAGTTTTCCCTAAAACAATAACGTAACATAACATAATAATGTTGACAAAATTCACGAATATGCAAATCGGTACATGCCAAACAGCAAATATGTGGGGGTTCACTGTATTTTTTTTTTTAATTTCTCATATTTAATATTTAACTCAACAGTGAATTCACATTTCTAGGAAGAAAAAACACATTAAGTCATTCAGTGCCTAAAACACACCCACATACCCACATCCACACCCACACTTTCACTGGGTTCATCATTACTTTTTTATAATATTCCTCAGAAATTTGGGGGTTGGTGACCACAGACAACTGGCAAATCAGTGTTGAAGTTACTTTACGGTCTGATGGAAACACGATCATTTTATTTTAAAAGAGGAATCATTTTATTGCTTTATCATATTGAGTTTAGCCTGTTTTTTTTTTTTTTTCTTGAAGGAAGAGGATTGACTTGCTATGCTCGACAGCTTTAAGAAGTGATTTTGCCTTTGAGGTGCAGTGACACATTCCAGTAATTCTGGAAAATAAATTAAAAAAAAACAAAGTTTCTTTATTATACAAACAATAGTTTACTACTATAAGGAACAAAGATTTAGGATTAATGAAATTGGATGGTCAAGTACCGATATTAGGCATCTGCATTGGGCCGATGCCGGCCTTTTTTCTAGGTATCATGTTCTCACAAAGGATCCTGATACCAGCCACCGATACTTAAGGCAAAAAAGAAAAAGAAAAAAAAAAGACATTGAATAATGTTCCTTGGAGGTAGTTGGTGCTACAATGCGGCCATTTGACGCATTGGTGAATCATGGTGTGTGTCCAAAACACAGAAAGGTCTCTCTTCACAATTACCAGTCATTGTGTTGATTGGAATGTTAGGTATCATAATTACAATAACTACGAGTAGTATTGGTATCTGTGAGTATTCAAGAGTGAAGAGTTGACGTGGTATTGGTCTTTAAAAAAGTGCAATCGAACATCCCCAATAATGAGTTTTTAGGGGTTTTTTTGTTGTTTTTTTTTTTAATGAATATAACAATTTTCTATATGGTTCGGACAGCTGGGCTGGAAGGTCGGATGTTCATTTTTCAGCAGTGAGCTGACTCCATGTTAAGATTTCCCTACCTTTTCTGACATCAGCTTCTGAGGCAAACAAAGCCGTTTTTCTGAGGTGCAAAGTATTAAACCCAACCTGTACGAACATGAAGGCGCGGCATGTGTCACTATGAGTCTGCATGGGTGTGCGTGTGTTAGCTCATTTTGAGCTTCGTTTTTTTCAGATCAAGAGACACACCCTTGTAGTTCCAGTGAATGTCTAGGCAAGCTTAGGAATCCAGGAGTGGTTCATGGGTGGGCAATCCGAAGCCAAAAAAGGAAAACTAATCAGAATTTACTTTTAAAAGGAATTTAAGATGCATACAGCATTGTGTCCGACATTGCTTTGGCGGTTGTAGCATGTTTTAATGAACAGGATCACAACAAAACGTGATAATTACGTGCCTGATCCCACATTGCACTTTCGCTTTACAAGCAGAACACACCTTAACGTTTGACCTAATATGTAACGACAAAACTGTTGCAAATAATATTGGTTGAAACCAGCAGAAGTGCCCTTAAGGCAGTCGCAAATAGTTATGTTAAACATAACTAATAAACTCCCCAACCTTTGCCTCTAACCGTTTTGAAAGTCTGGCAAATGATAGCGTTTAGAGCAAACCGTTTTATTTGCCTAAAATATTTCTCATGCACACCAGTACTCACTTTGCCGGCCATATGAATAGGAACAAAATAGTGCTCCTATTTCGAGAGAATATTCAACTAAATGCTTGTGAGAAGATGTTGACAACACAGCTCCGAGTTGGCTTTGATGGGTGGAATTTCGCCTTTCAGCTTCTCACATCAGGGGTTGCCCCGGCAAGTCATGTTCGAATGGCTCATGTTTTACACTGGATGCCTTTCCTGACACAACCTTCCCATTAATCTGGGCTTGGACCAGCATTGGTCATCTCGAGTGACTGGGTGCCTTGGCAACAAACTGGACCAACTGAAGCTGCATGAAAAGAAACCATCTACCTTAAACCCCGATACTCCCAAAGTTCCAGTAAAAAGTAGATCTACTAATGGGGAAACTCTTTGAGGAGACCCTTAATGACAGCCGAAAAAGATACAGCAGCTCTGGAATACTGTCGTCATGAGCTCTTTCCCCCACAAGGGAGACGTATCATTAAGGTCTCGGAATGCCTATTACAGTACTTGACTACCCTCATCCTGCTTCATTAAAACCAGATGGAACACCCTGGTCTTACACAAGCAGTCAGAGCTTGGGGAAAATTTTTGCTACATCACAAATTATCACGCATGACCATTTTTTTGATGACTTCCATGCATTTTATTCTTCATATTATTATACTTTGACATCCACGAGCATTTAACAGCATAGACTATAGGAGCAATACTGGTCTCCTGATTTTATATCAGTGGAATTGATCCAAACAACAGCCTTTGGTTCAATCTAGTTTCAATTAAGGAAAAAAAAAATACACGCAATTGACCTCAGAAGGTGCTCTTTTCGACTGTTGCAGTTGTTGGATAGAATGAGACTATGTTGTGTACTCGCAGTCCACAGATGATGACGCTGTGCCATTCGAAATAAGGCATGGGAAGTTATAGAAAACACACCAATGGTTTTACACTGAAGTCTTGTTGCTGGTCATGGTTGTATAGCATGTGAGGTTGACCACACATAGCATTATGTTGACTTTATCATATTAGCTGTTTTAAATTGTCATTTAGGTGTGCTCAAACAAAGGTATAACCAATAGACCGATGTAAGATATTACAACATTTGCAGCCATACATCTGTAAATATGCATTGTATTGATGCTACCATTATGGGAAAAACATAACCTATATTTAGGTAGGCATTGATTCCTGAACACATTAAAAAGACAAAAGAAGGCAAATTCCATTATGGCTTCTGAAAACGAACTCATTTGAAGCTTTACCACAAGCGTGAATTTATTAGGTTACAGTTATTGCGAGGCTCATATTTCTTCCATAATGGCATGTCCTCACCAGTCCGTTCAGGTGAAAGCGTAAATAATAGTGCATTATCTGGCCCACCACACCTCAGCCATAGAAAAGGAATGTTGATAAAAGTAGGAGTGACCTAAACACACCTGAGGGGATTATATTACAGAGTTATCTTTCTAAGAAGAGGAGGAGAATTTTGGAAAAAGAAAGTTTTTCTTGAAATTCTGACGCCGACCCGAACATGCTAATGCAAATTGGATACATAAGTACAGAAAATATCAAATGTTAAATATATTTAGTGAGATTTCATGTGGTGGAGGAAAAAAAAAGGACACAGAAGTACTATTTTCTTAAAGGCTTAAATAATCCATTGTCAAGACCCCAAATGTGAAATAATTATTGAAACGTATTGTATCATAATAGACATGGGCCAGCACCAGTTGTGGCAGGACCACCATACAAAAAGACTTCGATTTGTCTTCTTTTTTTTTTTTTTGCTTAATGCCGCTGATTGTATTTGTCCTCCAATTTACCTTTTTACAATGCCAAAATGACCGCTGTTAAAATGGTTACCACAACAGCAACGCTTGCGTTGGCAGCTGTCGTGCACCGCGTTGCAAATGTATTGTCATAATGGCCTTTACACTGTACCTATGCAGTATCCAACATATCTTTCGGTACACCCGCAACAAACCGGTAAGATCTAACAGGCACGTTGTTTTAACAAATTCACCCGTTTGTTGACAAACCGACCATGATGGAGGTCCCGTTATTAATCCATTTCACACTCCAACCTGATGGCAGACATCTGAGTGAAATGTCCAAATTTGGTCTAACAATCCACATGAACCACGTATTTAACTCACCAAGCCACTGGATTACACACAACAGCTGAGTTTTAAAATAGCTCAGCTCTGAGTTGCTGAGGCCTGTAAAGTCACCAATTGTCAGGTTGGACATCATATCAGTCGTTAAAATGGATTTATTCAGCTTGGATAGCCACGCAACCTAGTGGTGTACAGAGCTGAGGGCGCTTGCACTGGCTTAAAAACAAAAAGCATTGCGTGTCTCCCTCTGCAGGCCAGAGCATCAAATATCGCTTCAGCAAGGCTGAACGTAAAATATTCTGTCACGTTTCCATTCAATTTGAAGTGAGGTCGATGAAGTTTTAATACACAACAAAGATACATAGTGCATGTTTTTTTTTTAAATAATTTTTATGAAGCTATTTAGTGTCTGTAAAACCACGATCAGTTTCCACTTGCAATGCCAAATCTTTGGAAAAGCAGTACATAATCTTGCTTGCCATTTTATTCCTCTTTTTAAATGGCCTTATTTGATATTTCTTTAATTACTCTCTTACAACAACGAAACATCTATCAAATTGAACTGTGGCGTTAAAACAAACAAAAAAAAAAAATTAGGCTGTCAAATAGATTTGTTCTTCTGGAAGACTTCTGTTACATTGCCTTAGCCAAGAGGAATGTTTTTGGAATGTAGAATGTTTCTGTTTCTCAATCAGCCTCTCCACAAGCCTTAAGGCCATTAAAAAAAAAAAAAAAGACCAAAAAAAAAATTATTTTCTTTGGTTAATGTTACTCAATTTCATAAATGCTGCAACATTTATTTTGGCCTTCAAGATTAAAGAAAGAAATGCACCCTCTATAGCATGAGTTATGCTGTAGCTTTCTTCGTTTTTTCTTTTTTGTGTCACAGCATTCAGAGCTTGCAAACCTTCAGAAAAAAAATCGAGAGGGATGTATTTCAAGAATAAATAAATGTAGCTAGATAAACCTATTTAAGTTGGAAAAAAAGATATGCCACACATTTTATCTTAAATGCGTAATCTGCTCTTGACAAAAATGTATATATACAGGTACAAACAAGTAATAAAATATACGTGTATATAATACTTTAAAATATTTTTCAGAAGAAAAAAACAAAACAAAGCAAAAAGAAAAAAAAAAAAAACTGAACTACATTTTGGCCACTCGACGGCGGTAGAACAGACACAAGAACCAACACTTTCCAGAAAGGGGAAATAATCATTTAAATCATGAGTAATTTACCTATATATACTGCTTTTTAAGCCATACTATTTTAAACATTTATTTCATGTAAATACCATTAGTGTGATGCTGTAAAAGGCCAGATTCATCATATCCTTGTTGACCGTCGTGATACATTTACAACAAAACAAGGACTATGTCGTGGGTTCAATTCTAACTTAAATTCTGCGACATACGAAGATTCTATTTAACTGTCGCACTTAATTGGTCTAGAGCTATATGCAAAATCTCATCTCATGATGCATTCCTTTTCAATAAAGTCTAGTCACTCTTTAACCCATTAAAGGTCCTCACTGAAATACTGTACTGTACTTGAAATTCAACATCGGAGAAAAAATTTACTTCACAAGACTTTTTTTTTTAAATTTTAATGGTTATCAATTAACTTCATTAATTCATGATTAGATATATTTTTGATTGTTTGATTTAATTCCCTTTCCCTGAGACAAACCTTTACGACCTTGCTACAAATGTTTACATTGGATTACTTATGTTGAAACTGTTCTCCCATACATGCTGGGAATTTATAAACAGTGGTTCATTGATTGGATTTTGTGAGATAGACAGAGCATCATCAGAATAATTGTTTTACTTATTTAAGTACACAATCATATTGGGATATACTGTATAACCAGCAAACTGCACAACTCTCATTTGTGGAATCAATGTTACATAAATCACAGTGACGGATTGGTTAGCACGTTGGCCTCACAGAGCAGAGGTGCAGAATTCAATTTCGGCTCCGGCCTTTTTGTGTGGAGTTTACATGTTACCCCTGTACCTGCGTGGGTTTTCTCCGGGCACTTCGATTTCCCCCCACATTCCAAAAACATGCATGGCAGGTTAATTGAACACTCTAAATTGTCCCTAAGTGTGATTGTGAGTGCGAATGGTGGTTCGTCTGTGTGTCCTGCGATTGGCAACCATTTCAGGGTGTAACCCGCCTACTGTGTGAAGGCAGCTGAGATAGGCTCCAGCACGCCCACGACCCTTGTGTGGATAAGCAGATTAGAAAACTAATGGATGGATGGATGAATCACTGCGAGCTCTGTCCATGTCCTGTCATGAGTCATAATAATAACAAATGAAACACGAAAGTCTCATTTACAAAGAGCCCAAATTGCCAGCGCTATTTTGTATTCAGTCAAACAGATTGTGCATAGTTGTGCGTATGTGTGTGTGTGTGGGGGGGGTGGGTATTGCGCTTTAGGTAGTTCATGATTTTCACCATGGAACATATATGAGAGCAACATGAGCTTTTTTTTTTTTTTTTAATTAAGTCTTAAGTAATATTACTGAGTTACAGAAAACTAAATCGGTTGCTGCGATAATTTGGGGGAAGCCCACAACTGCATAAAATGTAATATTTCGCTTGATTTAACTCGGCCCGAGTGAAGTGAAATTGGATGAATGTGCGCCCATCCTGCTTTACCTCGCATTTAAAATTTGGAAAGCCTGGAAATCTGCTTTGACAGAGGCCAGCATCAGTTGTCTCTGTGTGCTTATCTGAGCCATGTGAAATGCGCAACATGTCATTAGTCGTTTTGCGTGAATCTTGTGTGACTGGCTCCAACCCAGGCAGTCTTTTTTTGCATGTACAAGCCTTTACTACAGCCGGCCCTATGTGTACTTAAATGAGCAGACACCTTTAAATGTCAATTTATGATGGGGCAAAGTTAAGACGCTCCAAGAATGGGAAAAGTGATCTAAATATGCTCAGAATGAAGTCATCAATTTAACAGTACAGTACATAGTGGTACATAACTGTGGGGAGGGCGGTCTTTGTGCTCGTTGCTGAAGTGGGAGTAAGTCAATATGTGCGAGTAGCAAGTGAGTTTCAAGCCACTTCCTAGTCGACGTGGCAAAAATCGAGTAATTCGGTTCACGCCTACATTTTTAAAATGTCATTACTTCGTTTCAACAAAATGTAGGTCAAGTAATTACAACATATATTGGAGCGTTAATAAACTGTTTTTCCATCTTCCGTAACACAAAAACTGCACATGTAATTTCAGTCCATTCATAGATGAACTACTACTACTTAGAAGAGTTTGAAATAAAATTTATAGAAGTTCTATATGTTATTTAGAAAATACATTGGTTGTTACCCCTAACATTTGAGTGTTTTAAGCTACCAATGTAGTTTCACTGTTACTGTGGTGAAAAATATTGAAATATGCTGTATGTGGAAGTAAACATAGATAGTGTGAACATTTTAAATTAACACATTGTTTTTGGTACCAATCCATTTCTCAACTATATTAGTTCGTGTGCGAATTAAAGGCATGAACTTTGTGCAGATTGTAGGTGCATGCTTTATGAAGTTAAATCTATTTCCTTACATTGGTTTATGGGCTCTGCCACATCCAATATGGCAGACACGCGCACTTTGCACAAATACATTGCTGCATCTACATATACGTGTCCAGGCTATTTCAGTGTCAGTCTCTGCATGGTCTACCTTTTCAATGTCTTATCAATCCAGCACAAACTGACAAGACAAAAAAACAAAACAAAACAAAAAAAAAAACTCTGTTCATGTTTGAACAGCTTTTGGTGAGCTAAACTATGTAGTTAGCGTAGCTGATTCTGCTAGCTAGACAAACCACAGTCTGTTGATTGGACGAGAAAGGAGTATCATTTCAGGAAAACAACAACAACAAAAAAACAGGAATGGAATAGGGCAGAAACACAAGACACACCTTTCTCTGGTGTTTCTTTGTTTAAAGTGTCACATTCCACTTTGCTGAATAAATCCGTGGGTGGCACTGGCTCATTCTGGTAGGATATCACTGTATTTACACAGCGGACTGAAATATTGCCATCATATCCACAACCCCCAAACTGTACTGTGATTGTATCAAACTGAACAACCCCTGTGGGACCAACTCATCAAGGTTCATTCACTCACTGCAGCGGGGGACAGCAGAGGCCGCCCTACTCATTCCCCTTTTACGTGGCGCCTGTCCACCTTGGTCATGGAAGAATGTTAATGTTCATGTTCTCACATTCACATGCACAATGCAGCACACTGGATCCACGATGAAGCAGTGCTGAGGAAGAGGAAACAAACCGAAAAGGTTTGGTATTACTCGACGGCAAGACATGATATTTTGCACAAGAGACAGAGCTGTCACCATGCAGAATGAATCCCTGTAAAAGTCCTTTCATCATATGTTGTGTAAATATTATATACGTTTTTCTTCTTCACACGCAGTCACATTACTTACTTCGTTTGTACCTAAGAAAACCAACGAATGTGCTCACATCAGAGAAACCCCTCTCAGATGGCTCAGCTAAAATTTTATTTCGACTACAGCAAGTTATTCTGGAAATGATTTGAATGCCTCTGCAGGTTTGTCAGACACAGATACACAGACAGCTTTATCGTGCTAAGCAAACATGACAAAACCGGTTTGAGAGGCACAGTTGTTGGAAAGCTGGCGTCTGCAATTCTGCTGTAAAACAGCGCACCACTCTGTGTTCCGTGGGAATCCAATGAGTGTCACAGATGCCTCTGTAACACAGAACCAAATTCGGCTCCCCGTGATCACAGTGAGGGTTAATTATTTGCAGTTGCAATTAAAAGCAGACATTACTATTAGATCTTACAGGCACAATGTGAAATCTCAAATTGACTTGCTGTCGGAAGAGAATCATTAAAAAAAAAAACATTGTTCTCAAGAAATTTCATATTTTGTATACAGGAGCAAATGTTTGGCAATTTAGAAGGAAAAAAAAAGACTGATGCAATGCTTTTTCATTTAAACATTTTAAGTGCTCTGTTGAAAATTGCAACTTTTGAATCATTTTACCGCAACTTGTATCTCTCTTACCTGGCTTTTTTGTCTTTTCTCAAGCTGTAAAATACAATGAGAGTCACTAAGTGCCCCCACCTCAAGAAAGGACCTAAGGGGCTTACAGGCATTTCTTGGAACAGATGGAGAAAGTGGCACGGAAGAGCATACAAGTCTGGTTAGTGGTGACAGGTGGGGGCCTTCATGGTTGGGGGAGGGGGTCAAAGAACAGTGTGATGGCATGGGTGTGGCCGTTTTTTTTTGTTGTTTTTTTTTTTTAAACAAGACCCTGTGCAAGAATCCCTGCTGTTTTCTCCACTCTGAAACCGCCCATCAAATAAATATATTTTTTTTCTTCCCATTTATTCAGCTGTCTGAAGACCTTTTTGACAACTGTCACACATCCTCCTCTTTCAATGTATTCTGAACAGTAATCACCTAAATCCAGGTTTAGCTGTTATCTCTCCCATTCTATTTCAGTTGCAGCTGTTGCTGTTTTTCTGACACACCATTGACACTTGGAATATCGACCATTTGATGGGCTGGCCATTTTCTTCCTGTGTGACATTGTGGAGAACGGAGTCATAGAAAAAGCAATATTGCACTGTGATAACCCTGCATCAAAACCCCGAATAATGTCAGGTATATTTTTAAACACAGTGAAGTGGATGTGTTTATCTGGATCATGCAATAGGTGACACAGACGTGCAGGCCCTCATGTTATCTTCACCATAATAATAAAAAAACTACAAGAGGTGGAGCTTGTTTTAATGACTTAACTAAGGCACACACACACGCACGCACGCACGCACGCACGCACGAGACACATACTCACACACACACACACACACACACACACACACACACACACACACACACACACTGCATGTCAGTCCAGCATTTCACAATAAACTAAAGGATTTAGAATAATACACATACTTTTAAATTTGCCCATACCTGTTTTTACTGGCAACAAACCGTTCCTAAAAGGAGCAAGCACTGCAGGTTAGGCTGGTGGGCGGCAGCCTTGGCCCTATGCCCTCCACTGACACACTATCAATTGAAATAAAGCAGTTGGGCAGCCAACCTTAATTCAATCCTTGAAATGTGGCATAGACTGTGTGCTGTGGTAACTGCCAGTTGCTCTGAGTGCAACGTGAACACGCATACACAGCACTTACTGTATGGACTGTTGTGTTTGTGTTAATATGTGAGGGAGCGCCGGGATCACCTCGTGTTTGCCAAAAAGAATTTTGATAGCTCACAACTCGACAAACAGGCAAGACACAGAGACAAGACTTGACACATAGACACCACAGCAAGCCCAATCTGGTAACCTACCAGGTATGATCTTCATCTATGAGACGATACAGGGGAGAACAGGAAGGCGGAGAACTCGAGAAGTGAACAGGACTGAGGGGGGGATGAACAGGATTGGAGAGGCTCCTGTTTGTTTGCTCTGAACTGCCTTGTTTCTCCCTTGTGTTGAATTATGACAGGCTGTGCCTGCTGTTTGGATCCGTCAGCCTGCTCTTCTGTGGCCAGGGGAGGAGGGACGAAACCAAGGCTGGGGAAAAGGGCAGGGGCGAGGGGCTAAGAGGGCTGGATGTTCAAGGCAGAAAGGGTTGGGGCTGACTGCGGGGGCTATTAATATCTAACACAGCCAGATGATCACATCGTGTCACAGTTAGAAACTGATGGAAGCACTCTGGCGGGGCATTTGGCAAATTCGTCCCTGGAGACGCAAACACAATCAAATGGCTCCCCATCACCTACTACCGATGACGATATCAGACATGAAAACGCAACAAAACAAAACAAACCATCTTAGCATAGCTAGTTCGAGTTACGGCAGATGCCCACTGTGCCTTATGTTACAATGTCCATTGGTGAACGGCTGCAGTGCCAAAATCTTGGATCAAAAAAACAAATCCGTTACCAATGTAACAATGTTGTGTTTCCGGGTATGAACAGAAACTGTCATTTTAAATCACAAAAGAATGACGCAGGTTAAAGAAAATAAATAAATAATCTAATTTAAACTCTCACTCATGGTTTTCACTGCAAAATAGTCCAGCATCTTCAGCGGTTCCTGTGTTCATCCCATATTCCTTCTGGGATCATAGCAATGCAGAAACAATTTCTAAATATAGTTTGCTTTGTTAAATTCACAAGACACCCATCACAGGGTTGTCAACACGTTTCGGTTCTCTGCAATGTTAAAAGCAATTCAACCCTGAGTCTTGGGAGCAGATGTGAAATGTAATTAATTTACATGATGTTCATTGTGAAAAAAGGCACCTACATAGAGAATCCATGTGGGGGCTTTCCAAGAACTGTGGGAAATGTATTTCATCAGCCTCACTGTTCACACATAGCTAATGCATTTTAAGCATGTGTCCGTATGGAAATATTTTTCCTTCAACACACATTGTCAAAGGGGAAAGGGACAAGCATGCAAAGGAAAATTTCATCCCAACAGAATAAGGAGAACATGGATGGCATCTTCATGTAAAAGAAAAAGAAAAGTCTTAATTCAACAAGCGCAGCCCTGAAGTGTACTTTGATGTTACCCTGGGACATGACTAATGTCGTAAATATTTTAACTGAACCCACAATTCCTTCCACATTATAGATCTCCGTTTCGTGGGTTTAGCAGATACTGATTTAACAGTTCTGTTGCATAGCTGCTGTCTTGCCTTGCTTCAGGGGCACCTCGGAAACAGACAGGAAGCAGACTAGCACCTTTTATTGATTTATTCATTTTTTTGTCTGCAGCAGGACTCTAACCATAAATCTCCTTAGAAATGAGCTACTGCACCACCAAACATAAACTGCTGTAGCATATTTGTTGTCTTGTCTTGCTCAGCGGCACACCGGCAATAGACAGGAAGCAGACGACCCCTTTCAATTTTTTTGTCTGCAGTGGGACTTAAATGGTAACTCTGAAGTTCCAAAGCGCTTACAGATTAGCTACTGCAGCCCAGAAAGAACGCATTATTGGAAATGTGTAGATTTTAAAAGCTTGTACTGTTAAATTAGAGCAACTCGAAATATTCTTAAAACAAGGTAAATTATCCCATTGAAATTAATGGAAGTACAATTAATCCATTCCAGCACTGAATTTATATTTACATTGTATGATTCTCTCTCTGTCTCTCTTTTTTTTCTCCTCTCGTCTTTTTTGCGCCGTTGTTACAACTGTGATTGGAAAAAGCGTGTTTGTCAGTACGATCACACACACAACTGCTTGCTGCTGCTTGCTCGCTAGGGGAACAGACGTAGATATTTATAATTTTTTTTTTTGTTTTAACTTGTTATCCTTTTAAATTTGAGAGACGCGCCAATACAATAAATACTGTACGTATCATACATTATGCAGTAAAACGTTTGTGCCACGTTATCAGCAGGGTAGGCGGTTGCTGTGTGAATTGAGATGGGAAGAATTGTGTGTGTCAGCAGAACTTCCGGCTGACGTATAAAAGTTTTCTAATTACTGCCGCGGAGGAGACATTGAATTTTATGTGGGGTTTTGGGATGTTTCCATACAGCCATAGCCTTTAAATCATTCTGGGGTCTAATTAAGAGTTAAAAAAAAAAAAGACAATCAGCACTCCTATTGCAACGAGTTGCGCACAGAACCAATGATGGCGCGAGAAGCACAGCACTGATCTGTCCGCTTATCCATGTTGAGAGGGTTTGTGTAACAAAACATGTACGTAATTGAAAAGTTCACAAAAAGGGTCGTTCGTAACTCAAGGTTCCACTGTACTTCTTGGCTACTGATTAATGTGAAGGACTACCAGTCTGATGATACACACTTTTGAAATAAGAATTTTGCTCAAATTACCTTCATGTGTTATTATCAACAATCAATTACCGGTATATTCATTTATGAGAAGACACTGATCCTATTAATGATTTGTCACATTAACTAGGAAACAGATAACTTCCATGGGCAAAACTTTAATATTATAAATCTCTGACGCTTTTTATTTGAAATGATTACTTCTACAACACACATGTCCCATCACTAGTTTGCTAATGTTAGAAGAGGCCCGCAGACTAATAATGTGGTCTTGAGGCCTGCCTGGTGCCCATGGGTACCATGTCGGTGACCCCTGCATTTGAATCAATAATATATCGATATACACGTACATGATGTACTGATTAAAAAAAATAAAAAGTATATGGAAAATTACATTTGTAGTATAGAATGAGCTTTTGTTATCTAAGCATTTTTGGGGTCCCGTGACTATCTAAAAATTGCTTTTCTTTTTACTATTATTATTATTTGGTGACATCATGTTACTATCAAACATACATTTATCAGACAATAATTTTAAAACTCTAAAATTCTAATTCAGTATTTTCAAAACAGTTTGAAATAACTTTTTTTTAATGATTATGTTGTTCAACAGCAAATTTGAATCATAGATGGATTTGTGTCCCGAAATATATTTTTATTTGAACGTCTTTACTTTTGTTTTTTCCTCTAGGACAGCGGTCCCCAAACTTTTTCCTGTGAGGGCCGCATAAGCTTTCGCTTCTGTGATGGGGGGGCCGGGGTCAGTCTGGAACAGAAAAAGGGTGACCGCAAGAGTACAGAAATGTAAAAATGGATTGTTTTCCAGAAACCCACACAAAATGAAGCCGCCTCTTGACAGATGAGACTGACAGACGTTTCTTTGCGCTGAAAGAAACAAAAACAAAAACATCGTTTGTCCAGTTTGGGTTAAATACCCTGCATTCTATTTTTCTCTAACCGAATCTTTTCGCCATGATCCCGTTCTCTGAGAGAGGGGCCGGTTTCAGATTTTTTTTTTCTGGCGTTGCCAGATAACGGCACAGAAAGATGCACCAAATGTCACCTTATTGTATCTGTGTTTATGAAATAGTTACTAATTAATAGTTAATAATGAAAACGGTTCAGAACTAAGGAACATTTTATTGCAAAAGCCCAACTTTATGATCAAAGACAAATCCACATCGATGAAAAATAAATCAAAATACTCTGTGGTATTTTCAGGGGGCCGGACCAAATGCGGAGGCGGGCCGGATCCGGCCCGCGGGCCGTAGTTTGGGGACCATTGCTCTAGGACATCAGGTTTTGAGATATTTTCATTTGATGTTTTTGGGTTTGACCAAAAAAACATATTAAACCATGCACCGTAATTTACAGCTATGAAATAAATAAATATTGTACATTAAAAAAAATAATAAATCTACCTTACTGAACCTAAAGCAGCCATCCATTTTCTCATTTTGTAATCTGCTAATGCTCCCTCACAAGGGTCGTGGGCGTGCTGGAGCCCATCCCAGCTGTTGTCGGGTAGTAGGCGGGGGACACCCTGAACTGGTTGCCAGCCAATCGCAGGCCACACATCAACACACAACCATTCACACGCTCAATCACACCTAGGGACAATTTAGGGTCTTGCATGAACTTACGGTGCATGTTTTTGAAATGTGGGAGGAAAACGGAGTACCCGGAGAAAGCCCACGCTGGCATGGGGAGAACATTCAAACTCCACAGAAGATGGCCAGAGCTGGAATCGAACCCTGCACCTCTGCACTGTGAGGAGGATGTGCAAACCAGTTGACCACCGTTCCGCCTGAACCTAGCCCTTAATTTGTAAATATCACTAACTATGTTAACGAATCACATTATTATTGTATAATTATTAAAATGAAAACCTGATGTGCTATAGGAAAAAAAACGAGTGCAGGTTCGGAATAAGCACAAAAAATAAATCTAAAAAAGTATTCCTGCATCTCTGATTTAAAAGAAAAATTGTTGACCCCTGTTTTCATTTCAGTGGTCATCTGAATTTCAAACACTGGCATTTAGAGAGACGGTACAAATCTTTGCAAGCTACACAGTTTTTTATGAGGTTTTTAATTTAAACCCTTCAATTTGCTTTTGCCAGAGAGCCAATATGGTGCATTACCACAATGAAAGGGCCCCTGAGCTGCAACACAGTGTATTTGTTCGTTGAAGCAGTTACACAAGTATGCATTGGGCAACAGTTCAGTTCAGAACAAGGAGGACCTCAGTGGCATGTCCGTGTTGTCTTCAAGTCCAATTGTCACTTGTGCGATTCGTGGGCAGAGTTGAAACACTTTCTCAAAGCATGTCTACCACATTCAAGTGTGGAATGTGCACAGTCGCCACACAGCTACAAACAGAACATTATACACACTCTCACTCTATTGATAATATGTTAATGGAAAATAACAAAAAAATCATTTTAGATCAAGAAAAGTAACCATACATCCAGTAGTATCGTCGTCTGCAGGCAGGGAGGTATGCAAAAAACAAAAAACAAACAAACAAAAACAAAAACTCCACAACCATAAATAATCAATACTAAAAATAGTGACAACCTGTGCGTAACACTCAGTGAAGGTCAAATCAGAAGGACGCAGATACCCGAGTACCACCTGTCAAAACTTGTTGACATTAGCAGTCAAAGACCACACCGGTTGGGAATGAACAGCAGATGTCAGCAGTGGGACACCAACTACTGACAGATAGATTATTGATTGAAACTCTTGAGCCTTAACTTACTCCTTCGCATGTAAAACCCTCAGCAACCAAAACTACAAAAGATAAATGATTTCAAATACAGGTACTTTCATCAAAAATAAGAAGAGTCTTTGTACTATGTTGGAGTTGTCCATTATCTGGCAAATTGCATGTATTGATACTTGGTCATGATTACTTACATTTCTAAACCATAAATAATCAATACTAAAAATAGTGACAACCTGTGCGTAACACTCAGTGAAGGTCAAATCAGAAGGACGCAGATACCCGAGTACCACCTGTCAAAACTTGTTGACATTAGCAGTCAAAGACCACACCGGTTGGGAATGAACAGCAGATGTCAGCAGTGGGACACCAACTGCTGACAGATAGATTATTGATTGAAACTCTTGAGCCTTAACTTACTCATTCGCATGTAAAACCCTCAGCGACCAAAACTACAAAAGATAAATGATTTCAAATACAGGTACTTTCATCAAAAATAAGAGGAGTCTTTGTACTATGTTGGATTAGTTGTCCAGTATCTGGCAAATTGCATGTACAGTATTGATACTTTGTCATGAGTAGTTACATTTTTGCTACAGATTGAATTATGTCTGCTAATTAGATCCAGATCCCCGTGTCATGTGTTAAACCAAACAAATACAACAGGAGAGCCATGAACAAGTTGTTCCCTCACTCTTTGCCTATTACTCACAGCCACACTAGACAACGCCCATGTGAAGCACTTCTTACACCCTTCGAGGGCTCTACTCAGTCACGTGAGCAGGACTGTTGTGTGCACTTCACTTTTCATCTCCATATCATCTGAGTCACAAGAACACAATCTAGTGCCAATACTCAAATTTAACACAGATGTTAAGCATCAAACCAGATGGGTAACTAGTTTCAGGAATCCGGAAAAAAAAAAAGGAGGCAACTTTACAGAGCTCATATTACATTGCATGCATACTTCTCAAATCCTACACATGCTATTGCATAATGGAATGTCATCAAACCTCTCTCTCACACACACATCAGGCTGACTGGACAATCAAGATACAGCCACAGCACACGTTAGTGTCATGAACATATTTTAACAGTGAGCAAGTATTATTGCGAGTGAAAGGATGAGAAAGGCTCCCAAAAGTACCACACCTCCTTCACTTCAATGTGGTCATGGATCACAAGTATCTCTGCAGGGACCAGGCGAGGCCGAATCTCAGCAAGCAGCCCCACCTTGCTGGAGTGACCTCAGGTCTGCATAATCTCATTGGACAAACATGGCCCCAGATAGAATGACTTTCACTTGACTCCTTTGCAGATCAATTCCCCAACAAAACTAAAAGTATGGATTTTGTTTGTTTCATCAAGTGCCTGCGGTGCAAAAGGAAACGCATGGATACTTTGGATCGATTCTTCATTTTAACTTTAATACAAACCTTTCGTTTTAGCTTTGCTTATTTGGATGAAAAGTACATCACTTCTATGTGACAAGTGACATTGGCTAGAAAATATCCCAGGTATGTTCCAACAGCCTAACAGAGAATCGATCAATCACACTGGGATAATTCAATCCCACGCATTCCTCAATTGATTTTTTTCACACTCTCTATTCATAAAGAGACAGCTGAGTGGTCTTACTCAAAAGATGCTGCGCTTTGCAATTATACATGCCTCAATCCATTTTAACAGGAAACAAAGAACAGATGGTAGTTTGTTCTCAGTATTTTAACAGGAAACAAAGAACAGATGGTAGTTTGTCTATGTTCTCAGAGTAATCATTAGAGCATGGTGTTAATTTAAATCCACTCCAAGAGACAAAAATGCACTGGGGATAGATACAGGAAGTAGAGTAATTGGGTAAACAAACCTTCAATGAAGTTAGGCCATGTCTTGTCCTCTGGCTCCTCCAGCGAGTGGTCCCAGCTTGCCTCAGGTGAAGCTCCATGCACCCCGGCAGCCGGCGCCCCTGACAAAAGTGCCCTCTCTATGGCAATCTCTTCCAAAACATCCAAGTCCAACTCTTCCTCTTCTTCTGCCTCAGGCTGCACAGTTTGTGGACTCGTCTGCTCCCCAGTTGCCTGAGGACTAACGAGCTGCTTCACCTCAACAATCTCCTCGACCACTACAATTTTCCTCTTCATGTTGCCCTCGTCTGGTTCCGGGCTTGCAGACAGAACGGTGTCCCCCAGGTGAGGTCGGGCACTTTCGGGTGCTGCAGTGGCAGAGGGTGTGTCCTCCTGCAAGTCCCTCTTCTTCTCTTCCTCCTTCTTTAAGGCCTGTGACACCGAGAGCTGATTTGCTGCGCTGCACTCTGCTGCCGGAGTGGCTGAATGTTGTGCAACTATGGGAGGCTCCTCTTGCTTGACAAGGGGGTTGGCCCGTGCCTGAGCTACAGCTGCCTCGGCTGTTACCACTGGCTCTGCTGACGCTAATTCTTTGGCTTTGGGTGCTTCCCTCACAGTGGAGGATGTTTTTGCTTTCGGAACCTCCTGCTTGATTTTTTCTGCAAAGAGCAGTTCTGGCTCCACCCCCCCTTTGTCTGCTGGGGCCTGAGAGAGCACAGCTGCTGCCAGTCTGGTTTCCTCGCTGCACATTCTTTCAGGAGTCGTATTTGGAGAATCATGATGTTTTTGCAGTTCAGAGGTCACAAGGGAGCTGTCTTTCACTGTGTCCCCAGGCAAAGGTGTCATCTCAGTGGATAGCGTTGTTTCCGCTTCCAGCTTTTTGGTTGAACACACTGAAGTCTCGACCACGTGTTTACCGTTCAAGCTTTTTAACAATTTCACTCGTTTTTTGTTAGGCGGGGCATGTTCTTGCAATGGCTCTGTCACTTTTTCCAATTTAGCAGGAGTGATTTCCCCACATGTCTTTGAGTCCATGTCAGGCAGAGTGCATTCAATTTGTGCAGCTTTTGCATGAGCCACTGGGGGCACTGCAGCGTTCTTGCCAAATGGCAAGGGTGACTCTTCGGAAATAGCCTTTGTTTGTTTAGAGGTTTTCCCCACTGGTGTCACTGCCATTTGTTTAGAGGCATCAATTTCTTGCTCCCTATCATTATTTAATTTTGGCTCAGCCTTATTTGTCTGTGTTGAAGATGGTCCCTCGGGCATTGTTTCTTTGTCATGAGCCTTGACCTTCTCATTTTTGTCTTCTTCCGTTGTCTCAGGTGTACCCTCACTACTCTTGATTTTCTCTGCTTGAGATTTCTTTTTCTTTCGCTTGGATTTAGAGCTTCCCACAATTACTTGTTTGTTTTCAATGGCCAATTCAGTGGGCACAATAGTTTGACTGAGCCCACGAGAAGTGCCTTGTTCCAAAGACACAGAGACACGAGAGGGCGTTTTACATGCTTCTTCAGGTGATGGTGACTCTTCTTTCTTGACACCTTGACTTGCATTTGCCTCAGTTTTCTTTTGTTTTGTTGCAGTTTTGTTTTTGTCTGGTTTTGCCTTCTCGGTACTAACTGTCATTGTTGTGACAGTGGTTGTACTAACTTCAGTTACTGAGGACTCCACTTGTGTCTTCTCACACTTTTCTTCATTTTGAGACTTTGCTGGTGTCACAGAGAGATTCTGAGCTTCTTTAATTGTATGCATTTCTTCTGCATCCACAGACTTCACTGGTTGAGATTTGGTTGTATCCTGAATGATGGCTACTGTTGATGTAGTTTTGGGCTTTTCATTAATCATTTTAGATTCAACTTGGTTCTTTGAAGCAGTATATTTAGCTGACTCCTTTTTAACAATTGGTCCTTTAAGCTCTTCTTCCACTGCATCTTTATTGGTGTGTTTCATTACAGAAAGATCAGTATTGGTTCGTAGTTTGGATGTTTCTTGAGAAGCTGGTTTGGCCATTTTATTTTTCTTTACTTTATCAGCTACGATTTCAGTTGTGCCAAGTTCTGCTTCAGCATCCGCCTTCATTTTTTCTTTGACATCATCGGTGGTTGTTTTGGTTATGACATGGGTGGCTGTAAGATTTTCTGTCACGGAAGTGGTACTTCCCTGGGCAGCAGACTGAGAGGTCAAAACATTTACCTTATCAGTTGCTGGCACAGAAGTGGCTGTGATGTAAGATTTAACCTGCACAACAGCCTCTTTATTGACCGCCTTTTTGATCTCTGTTTGAGGAGGCGCTAAACTAGATGAATCGCTGGTAATCATTTTACAAGCATCTGCAATTTTCAGCTTGTCTGCGTTGACTTCAGGGCGAGAGGGCCCACGTTTGATTCCTGGAGGTGTAGCATCTATAGCCTCAGCAAGAGGAGTGACAGTAAGCAGTTGGGCTGCTTTGGAGGATCCTGCAGTCAGAGAGGACTTAGACACATCGTTTTTCCACGATGCCTTTGAAGTAGAGAAAAAACTCAATTGTTTCTCCTTTTGCACTTCAGATGCTTCTCTCTCTTGAGATGTCGCCTTCTCATTGCTCACATTAGACTGCTGATGTGAGTGGTCCATCGGCATTGATTCACCCTGAGGGCTGTTCCCCTTTGTAAACCACAAAGGAGATTGGTCATCCATTTGTTTAGACCGAACAGATTCTGAAGACAGTGGACGGCCCCTGAATCTGGGGGTCCTGTCAGAGTAGCCCTCTTTTTCTCTGGGACCCATCATCCGATGGCGGTAGCTTTGACGCTCTGCCACTGCTTCTTGGCTTTCAGCTTCACCCCTAAGCCTTGGTTTGGGCACGTAAGATGTAGGACCTTCAACAGATTGGACCTTTGCAGCTCGTTGCGCCATGGCCAGAGTGGATGTTGATTTCTTAAACCTCTGCAAGGAGGCAGGTACAATTTCAAGCGGCAGGTGGAGGTAGTCACGCAGGTAAACAATACCCTCATTGGTAAGGTACCAGTAGAAATGTCTCCAGGCAAATGTTTCCTTCACGAAGCCTCTGGATTTAAGTGATCCCATAGCACGGATTACTTGTAGGTTGCACACTCCTTGTACCTCAGGATGCTTGGTCTGAGGTCTCTTGTCCTTTTTGGCCACCATGACACCATCTCGAAAGAGAACCTCGTAGATTG
Source organism: Hippocampus comes (assembly GCF_001891065.2). Lineage (NCBI taxonomy): Eukaryota > Metazoa > Chordata > Actinopteri > Syngnathiformes > Syngnathidae > Hippocampus > Hippocampus comes. The sequence goes on along the minus strand of NW_017806059.1, from coordinate 720,211 downwards.
CCCTCAGGTCACGCATGGGCATGAGCATACCCGCAACCATTTTGCTTTATGTCTAAACTATCTCAAAGGAGAAAAAAATAAGACTCAACAGACCACACGTCTTACTGTGACGGAAAAAAAAAAAGTCCACCGTCAAAAGACGTGCTTCAATTCAATTAGACGTAAATGAAAGACAAAAACGTCAGTGAAATATGCCCCCTTACTTTCTCACGCTTGTTTTCTCGTTGATCTCTCAGGTTTTGTTGAAGAAAAAGAATAATCCATCCAAATGTCATTCAAACAAAATTCAAATTCTGTCGCCTCACAGCATAAAGTGTTGCTCCGTTCTTCTGGGATGGCAATGACAGAATGGAAGAGAGAGAGTGCATGTGAGTGTGTGGAAGAGAAAGAGAGCGAAGCACACTTGGGCTGGGCTCCTCCTACCTTCCCTCTCAATTCCTTATGGAAAAAAAGACGCACGGAAAAAAGTTCTCAGTTAAGTAAATACAACAGCATCAAAGAGGAAGTGAAGAAAACTATCTACAATAAACTGATCAATGGCAAAAAAGAGCAAATTCAAATGAATGGAGCAACACGCCAATGAAGTATGTCTGGGCACATGTTCAGTGGCTCTGTGACTTCGACAGAAACGCCCACTCACACACTAAAGTACACACCTCCTGTAATATCTATGCGCGCACACACACACACACACACACACACACACACACACACACACACACACACACACACACACACACACACACCTTTAAACTAACACCGTTGCTAGCTGACACACACCCTTTGGTGTGTCACACACACCAGCTCAGTGAATGGGCTTTTCTAAACTCGGATATAGTTCAAGAAAGCGAGAAGAACCAGATGGCATACATCCATCCTGGAGCCATTCGTTATTCATGCATGTAGGTTACCAACGGTAAGGTATCAGATAGCATTCTACATCAAAGGTGTTATTGCACAATTTTAGAATGACTGAAATTAAGACTAATAAATTCAGACACATATTTACAACATGTTAAAGGACAAAACTTTGTAAAGTCATTATATTTCAATCAGATAATTTCTGTTCACGGTTAGGACAGGAATGATTCATCTAATATTCATCTGTAGTATATTTAACAGAAGAACTGCAAGTCTGTTTCACGGATCATTAAAATGATGCAACATGGCAATGCAGCTTAAAGGTTTATCGCTAGCTAACATTAGAGCCCCGCACTTCAAATGAGCTGATAACTCTTGCATAACTATAAAAAGAACTTTGCGTTACAGTCAACCTTTTCAGCACTCACAGCCATGATATCAGATTTCTATCCCTAGATCACTTCTCTCCTCTGTGCATCTGTCTCCTTTTCGTCTCCCTGTGTCAGGGGGAGTGACCTCTCATGGCCAGAGTCCAGTTAAAAGCAAAGGTGAAGTGTTCAAGGACTTTAGAGGAGCACATCAATCCATAGTAGTTCTGAATGCAGGAAAAGAACTGAGTAGAGAGTAGATGGCTGCATGAAACACAGTTGCGCAATTTTAGTGGGCAGCTATGACAAGATGCATTCCTCCCGGGTGTTTGAAACCACACACTGTTACACATCCAGCCACTAGTGGAAAACTTTTTTTCCATTTAGTTTTTATTTTTTTTATTTTTACTCTTACCATGGTAACAGTCAAATGAGCTTGTGGTTAGAGAGCCACATATCCTCTTTGGGAGCAGTAGTGGAGCTGCAGTTTAAAAACTGATGTTGTAAGACAGCTGGATCAACAGTACTGCCATTTAGCCCGAAGACCACTTGCAACAATTCTTGACACTGTGAGCAAATTGTCAAACTTTCACTTTGTCATACAGTATGTACTTTAGTCCACCCAGAAATCAACTTTAAAGAGACAAATGACAAGGATTTTGAGGCGAAACAGAGCTAAAAGAAAAAAAAAAGATCAGCGATCCAGTCGGAAGATAGCAATATATTTATTTCAAGAACTTGTTTTAATTTTATATTATATATTTATATTCCCTGCACAGTTGACCCCCACCATTCGTGGGGGATAGAGACCAGCCCAGCCCACGAATGGTTTTAATCCATGTATAATTGATGCCCATTGTAATACATTGGGGGAATAATTTAAAACCTCCCAAAATGCTCAGAAAATGTAATAATAATTATGACAATAAACAGTCAATGTACAGAAAATGGAGGGAAAAAAACCTTTCATCTTGCCACTCAAAAGTTTAATTGGCTTCTATACAGATTTGCACCTATCTACGCAAACCGTATTGACTTTCTATGCAATCGCGTCGCAAGAATAGCTCAACTCGCATTTAGTCTGTCACGCAGTATTGCTCGTGTTCGTGTAAAGGTTTTGTGCATCAATAACACACTTATCGCAATATTAGTACAAACAGGATGACAGCTTGCTGGTTGCATCTGTGATTGGCTGAATGTGCATTCCAAGGAACGTCTGCCTGTCAAGCCAAATGCTTTCGCACACCATGCGACCAGGGCCACCTTTGCCTACTTATAGGCCTCAGGGCTCAGCATCAAATATCGTCCCCATTCCCGAGCCCTAACCAAGACGCTCAACTCATTTTTTTTCAGCATTGACAAACAGATCAGCACACATATTTTTGACTTTCATTAATTTATTAAATCGAATGGCCAACAAATCAAATGGTCCACACGCTATTTATAGTGCATTTTTTTTCAATCACTTCTATGAATATAAATTGTATTTTAATAGTATTGCACTAAGGCTGCAGGGAGAATGACTGGTTAGCACCTCCGCCTCACAGTACAGAGGTGCAGGGTTTGATTCTGGCTCCGGCCTTCCTATGTGGAGTTTGCATGTTCTCCCTGTGCCTGTTGTAGGTTTTCTCCGGGTACTCCGGTTTCCTCCCACATTCCAAAAACATGTGTGGCAGGTTAATGGAACACTCAAAATTGTCCCTAGGTGTGATTGTAAGTGTGAAGGGTTGTTTGCCAATGTGTGCCCTATGATTGGCTGGCAACCAGTTCATGATGTAGCCCGCCTACTACCCGAAGACGGCTAGCATCACCTCCAGCATGTCTGCAACCTTTGTGAGGATAAGCTGATTAGAAAATGGATGGATGGATGGATGGATGGATGGATACTAATTTCAGTGATATAACAAAAACTACACTTGAACAAACTAGCACACGTAGTGCACTCTTACGACTGAAATACATGCTCAGGTCAAAATAGTTTTTCAAAATTAATACTCAGAGCTCCGGACGTTGACAACATACATCCCAAGATACACTGCACTTAATGTAAACAATGCTATTTTGGCAGGGTAGAAAATTTGTCGCTAAGATGAGGAAACACCACACTTTGACAATGGTAGACTGCTGTTGTGCACCACGGTGCCACACATAAAAGAAGGAGCAAGCATTCCACAGGCTACCAAAAGAGGAACCAAGGTGTAGCGCCAGTGTTCGGCTCCTCCGGCCGTGGCATGGAAGCCACGAGCAAGCGGGCCGGCGCGCCCGCTCACAGTGAGTGATCGCAAGGACAGACCATACTAGTTCTCCCCATCTGCCATTGCGACAGTTGTATAAAGCACTTTAGCTGCTTGATAGGGACCGGTGCAGCTAGCACATGAGAGTCATTGTGTCCGTGTCATCAAAGTGAAATTTAAATTCACTTGGACGGAATGTTGACTGATAAAAGTTAAACTTATGACTGCTCTCCATTGTAAATCCTTTGCCTGCCACCATTACGATCCAGCTTGGCTGTGTAAACAAATTCACGCGGGGATCAGTCATGTGTCATCCAGAGTCTATTGTATGGGTTTAATGCCTTCCGATAGGCCCTTTGGCATTAAGCTCGGCCCCCCTAGAGTGGACTTCTTCGTCAACTGGTGCAGCGGCAAGTGACTGAGAGGAAGTCAAACAAATGGCAGAATAACATGAAACTATTGAGACTTCTGCCCTCTATTAGGACACACTATAATTACGGCCACGGCGCTGCACAGAATCGCACATGGGTTGGTCAACACATGCCAAATGTAAAGTGATTGACATTTTTTGACTATTGAAGGGCCCTGGACTCGAGCCCAGGCAAGCCCTTTGGTAAAGGCAGGCCCGCAATCAACAAAACTAAAAATAGATCAAGTTTCGGGCTCACACATACGCGGTGGAAGCACGGAACATTCCCTGAGCGTTTGCTGTCATGTCTTCATTCACGTATCGGTCAATGATCTCATTGATCAATCGGCAAATTAGAACATTGGAGCTGATCACAGATTTTCTGTAAAAAAAAATGCGCAATATTGGCCAAACTTATAGAGCCGATCAGATCGCTGTGAAGTGTAAATCGAAGTAGAGTAGACGACTTTTAAACAAGGCCTCTTTTGTTCAAGAATGGCAGTGGACCAAGCCAGTCCACTGAGGCATGGTTGGCTGAGCGGAGTGTGAAAGTGCTTCACTGACTTGCACAAAGCCCTGACCTCAATAGCATCAATCACCTTTGGGATGAACTGGAACAGAGATGGCGAGTCAGCAGACCCTGCATCCAATGCAGCATCAGTGATCCCTGACCTCACAAATGTTAACCTGAATGAATAATATTCCAGAGACACAGTCCAATAGCTTGGTGAGTGGTGGATGTTAAAGCTCTAACTCTCTTCTTTCATTTTTAGCATTCTAAGTGCAATAGCCAAGTGGTGCAATGTTTGCCCATTTTTATTTTATGTAGCAATGACCAAGTAGCCTTCTCTTTTCTTTTTTTTATTTTATCTTTATGTACCTATATGTAAATACGTTTCAAAACATCCCCCGTGATAGTTGGGTTAATGATTCTTTCATAAACTAGGGAGGAGGAGATAACAAAGGGATTCTCAGGTACCTTGTGCAGGGTGTGTAGTTGGCTTGGTCTTTTTGATTGACTAATTTCCAACATATAAAAAATATGAACAATAATAATAATGATGGCAGTTCTGCGATTGGCTGGCAACCAGTTCAGGGTGTCCCCCGCCTCCTGCCCGAAGACAGTTGGGATAGGCTCCAGCACGCCCCACGACCCTTGTGAGGATAAGCGGATCAGAGAATGGATGGATCGATGGAGGATTGTAGATATGCAAAACCTCTGCACGCACTAAATGCACCCATACTGAAATGCAAAAATATGGAAATAATCACAGTTAATATTCCGGTAGTTAAATACAATTCATGCCAAGAGCTCTCTCGTGTGAGGGCTTTTGCATAACCAGACAATGAGGCTCTCAGAGATGAATATCAGAGTTCACGAAGTAGCCACCAAACATCCCAAATTTCAGGACTCTAGGAGTCTTTACTCATTAAAATGAAAAATGTATGCAACTAAACATGAGCAACCTGAAGATGAATGTGAACAACACAAAGGTTTCTGCACATTGACTAGAATGTTTCCACAAGTCTTGGAATCAATGGCTACATTTTGGGTCTCACACCAAAACCCTCCTCATTCTTTGCTCAACTGAGGAGCTGCAGCTCAAAAGATAACTGCCACAGTGCCAAATGTTTGCAATGCAAAGTTTATCATTTTTCTTAGAATGTTAAGCCTATTTTGATTGAACTAGCTTGTCACCTGACAGGTTATAGTTAGGAGTTTGACCCTTCGGGAGGGACAGCTGTGCTCCCTGACAGAACTAAGGCATGATAAAGCTCCAACACCTCCAAGCCAGGAAGCTTCTAAAGTTCGAGAATGTTGAATGAGGAAGCTCGCATGCATCTATTCTTAGGTTTGCTGTGCTTTTAAATTAGCAATCAGATTTGATGTTTGTATGTTTTTGTTTTGTGTGTTTAGCCCATATAGACAATAAATAAAATAAACAATGATTGTAACTTGGATGTTTAATAAAATACAACATGAATACAATAGGTGAAACAAAACAATGGGGGACGGAATGGTAAGCTATTTTAGATTGATCAACAATCTATTCACCCGTCCACTCTCTGATCCGCTTATCCTCACAAGGGTCGCGGGGCGTGCTGGAGTCTATCCCAGCTGTCTTTGGGCAGTAGGCGGGGGATACCCAGAAATGGTTGCCAGCCAATCGCAGGGCACACAAAGATGAACAACCCATCTGTGCTCACACTCACACCTAGGGACAATTTCGAGTGTTCAATTAACCTCCCACGTATGCTTTTGGAATGTGGGAAGAGAGCGGAGTACCCGGAGAAAACCCACGCAGGCAGGGGGAGAACATACCAACTCCACACAGGAAGGCCGGAGCCAGAATCGAACCCCGCACCTCTGCGCTGCGAGGCCAACACGCTAACCAGTCGACCATCGGACTGCCCAATTGATCAACTAATACGGTTTTCTATGCCAGATCTCCTTCAGCCAACCCATGACGGTGGTTGGGAAATAAGATAAAAACCTATAGGGGAAAAAAAAAAAAAAAAATTGAAATTTCATGACAACAATGTATTGGAAAAATATCGAACCGTGACACTAAACTATAGAATCAAACTGAATTGTGAATTCTGTGTATCACACCGAGTAATTATGGCCAGTTAAATTTAGAATTGCGTTCTACGAAAATTTGAGAGCTGCAAATAAAAATGGTTATTTAGAATTTTTTTTGTTTGTTTTTTACCCACAGGTACAGATGACGACTGACGGAACCCTTTTGACGATGGAACTTTCCTGTACGACTGCGAGCCTCCACAAGTATTTGGAATAGAATTTAAACATTGATTGAAATGCGGAATTAGTGTTAAAGGGATGAAATTACACCTGCATATGTCATTTGTTTTCCTTTAAAATATAGTTTGCAATACATTGGACATTGTCTGCCTTCAACCCATTTGAAAAAGAACATTTATTATCGTGTTAAATCTAAATATACTCCACAAAATGGTCTTTGACTTATTTAATATCTTATTTATGTATTTATTTTTAGAATTTATTTTATTTTTTTATCTTTCCAAACTAATCTCATTAGGTGATTTGATTACAAAACCAAACGTGCAAGGACACTGGCATTTATGTCGCTGCTTCGTAGCCCATAATACCAATGACTTGAATCCTCCATCACGCCTCCGTTCGCTCTTTACCCATTGCTAGCAACTCATCGCTAGCAAACCATACGCTAATATGGAGACGTAGCTGGGTCAGGTTATTGAGGCACCATCTGAGTGTATAACAGAAAATACAAACAGGTGAGTTTTTTTTTTTCTTTAGCAAACTGTTGTTAGTTCGGTTCTATGAAAAAAAAAAAATCTCTCGAACTGTAGGTATATGTGGAAGTAGTGACTCCCAAATCCGCAGGAGTTCACTGTAAAAGTAGTATCCTTTACTAAGAAAATATTTTCACTAAAACCGTCTTAATGTCCAATGTGATGAATTAAAGTGTGAAGAAATCCGATAAGGATATTTTTTTTCTTTCTTTCTTTCTTCTTCATTGTCATTTTCCATCTACAGAAAAAAACAGTCTGAATGTAAAAATAAAGATGCCCGCATTCCTGTATTTTACTCTACTCTACTGTTTGGTGTCAGAGCAGCAGATAGTTGGTCTGCCTTACATACAACTTGAAATACGACAAAGACAAAGCTTCAAAAATTGGCCACGCTGGTGACCGACAGCCATCTCGTTACCTCTGCGTCCCGCGTCCTAGACACATAATTTTCCCGCGGGACGCACAGTTCCAAATAATGTGCGTTTTTGGGACGCAAGGAAATTTCTCAGTCAAAACAAAAAAAAAACTACGGTAAATCTTTTTTCCAGCAACGATCGCAGTTTGATCATCGCTGCCATTGTTGTTTTGATCTCGCATTAAGTAATCTCGCGTGTCGAGATTTCCGTTCTCGCGAGACGGGATTGGCGAGATCGGCAGACGGTTGCTGTGTAACGTTAAAACAAGTGTTGCGAACAAGTGTTACGAAAGTTTACTGCAGAGATATCACAGTGGAAGCAGCTAAAGTTGGATAGTTTTTTGCGATAAGTTGACTTTGAGAAAGCCTTGCATCATTGGAAGCAGAGTAAAGAGAGGAGAATTTATGAACTCAAAGACTGAACCATGGGATGAAATAAGAACCTATTTCTCAGCAAATCTTGTATGCCTTGAATTATTAAAATTTTTGCAGCATTTGTTTCTAAGAAATAAACCTATTATCAACGTATATTGTTGTTGTTTGTGTTATTATCATATTAAATTGAATAAGTAGACCATTTCAGAATTCGAAATTTGGGACTCTCTAAATGCATCATGGGACTCTCTTTTCTACTTTTCTGATCAGCGAGTGCCTGGGACTCGCAGGGCTCAAACTGTAAAATTATCACTGGTGACCGATCCCTTAATCTCAGTGTCACGAGAATGACTTTAATTGATAGCGGGAAGACAAGCACATGTCAACATAATGAAAACTGTATTACTTCAATTAATAATCACTGAAATTATATTATGACTGGAAGAAACAGACATTGCATGTTTTAACTTAGGCAAGAGTTACACATTCTTGCTCCATAAACATATATGTTACAAGATTTATTAGAAGTAATTATGAAGAGATAATTGCTTTATAATATAACTCTCTACATGGAAATGCAAAGTTCTGCAAAACAAATCTTTTTGATAGAAGATGAACCAAGCAATAAAAAGCGTGCAGCCGTCACCACAGAGATGCCTTTAATACGAGCAGCGACGGGTTGGGGGGAGGACCGGTTTCTTGGCTTTTGTTTCCCAAATTCAAGCATAAATATACATGGAAAATTCCTCATGCATCGGGGAGGAAAAAAAAAACGGCAGTTGGTGTGTGCGTGTTCAAATTCTCTAATACCGGATAACACTGACTTTACCTTTTCCAGAGTGGAAATAAGCGAGGTCACAGATTTATGCCTACAGTCACCAAAATAAGCAGAGGAACAGTCAAAGACTCTAAATCCGTCGAGCTCTTCCTGAAGCGGCCAAGCAAGGATAACAATGAAACAGATTTGGCATGTGAATACCATCAACTGTGGAAAATGTACCCAACTCATGATGCTCAACTATTTGCCGTGCAACTGTGCATAAAAATCCAGAGTAAGAAGTAGAAAAGTTGTACATATTTTTCCGTCTTGTTTGTAAAATGGTTGGTGGTATACATGGTAAGTTTAAGATCTTTGCTAGAGACAAAACTTGGAACACTGTGCAGCAAAGAAGCACCAGGAATGACACACAAGATAAAATTACAAACAGCTCCAAAACCAACAGCAGCCAAGAAGAATAATCCCATGTTTAGCAGATGGAGACCTTTCATAATCGTACCACAAGAAATGCTTGATTTAACCCTTTGCTACCCCGAAATGTTAAAAGTGGCAGTTCATGTGCAGCGGAATCATCACTTAGTGTCAGTCCTGCTATAAATTTTTTTAATAACATGGGACTTACCTTTTTTTGGACTGAGCCAGAATCTGTCACCAAGTGGATCTCCTTGGTTCATGGTGCTTTTAAACCCCTCAGAAGAAAACAAAAACTTTTACAGCACAGTTCTGCTGTCACTTCGACATGTTACCCCTGTGAGAGCAGCTGCATGCCCGGCACCAACATGGCATCAAGAATTTGGGTGCGAAAGAGAGAAGGAATGAGAGTGGAGGGTATGAAGGGAGGGTATTACTGAGAAAAGAACAAGGGCATCTTTTCTTGTCTGTTGTGAAAAAGAGCAGAGGAAGATCTACACTATAAAATTGAGGCCTTGCCAGCTTGAACACATTCTCCCTCCTGCCTGGGATACCAAGTGCCATGTCTCACGTATATCTACTGGCAGCCATAATAGTCAAATAGTAGACAGGAGAAATGTCCCAAATAACAATAACAGCAAATTCAAACGACAGAATAGAATTGTAGAATTAAATGTCAAATGACTACAACAGCAATGCATTTTTTTTCCTTCCTGCATTTTAATGTGAATATTTTTTTTCCTGTCTGCAAGCACTTATTTCACAATGCAACCACCCCCCCCAAAAAAATATTTGTATTAATATCATAGCTATATAAAACAAAGGTTTTCTTCATAAAAGGATGGAGAAAGGCAGATGGCTGTTTTTTTCATTCTGATGGAAATAACCAACTGTTCATCAATTAATATTGTCAAATATTATTTTGAAAGCTACAGAACAATCTGGAATGTTCTAAACTCCTATTTCCATGCGCAGAATAATGCTGCCAAGAAGAGTTAACAATCAGTATGTTGCTTTTCATTCTGCAAATTAGTTGAGAATGAATCAACAATGCCTCGAACAATCAACAGAATTATTTACAATTATTCACATTGTGACATTGTCCAAAGAAATGTGTGACCTAAAATCTCAAAAATGGTAAAGCATTTAAAGTAGACGTAATTTCTGTTGAAGTCCTTAACCATGACAGCAACTGTGGTATAACTATACATGTAAACTGTACACAAAAGGAAAATTGGAACAAAAAACAGAACAAAACAATTTTTGCAGGGTGAGTCAGCTTTAGGGTGTGGCCTTTGGTTGCTGTAGCAACCCAAACCAAAGGTTAGGCATATGAGCTGGGCATAGTAATGGACTGAGGGGGATGTGGCCTTGCAGTTGCTACGGGTAACCGACAATCACACAGCCAAACTTGTCACAGGATCCACACATTGGCCTTCCTGACCGCATGGCACAATGTGAGGATTTGCATTGTAACCAGAGAGGCTACATGTTATTTTTGGACCTGGATCCTGAAGATTGGTGTGTAATAAATTGGTCTTTATCACAGTGCGGGTACCTCCTCTGGTCGACACACTGTACTCGCACACATACACACACGTACAGAAGTGATTTATCATGCCCACTTCCATAAAACTCCTCCATCTGGAGAGAATGAATCCAAAGCATTCTTTCTCTCCTCTGAACGAAGAAAAAAAATATTGCATGGGCTGTTACTTTCATGGGAGACATGCAGAAAACCCACTGTGCGTGCGTGCGTGTGTGGCTGAGGGAAGAAAAGGCCCATTTTTTCGCGGCTTTGGAGTCAAGTTACAGACGGCAGTGACTCACCATCATCAGGAACTTCAATAAAGTGTCATGACAAAACTGTCTGTCATTAAGCAGAAACAGTCACAGGAGCACTATTGTGACATCAAAATGGGTTTCATTTCTTGTCCTAAATCCTGTATTTCAACTGGAATGAGACACTAGCTGACACTGCCACGCCCAGGCAATATACTAAGACGCGTGCAATCCCGAGTGTCTCGTGTCTCTCCAAAGAGACCTTGACTTATCAATTGTAAAGCAAAGAAAAAAAATTACCGGTAGTTGCACGTTTTTGCTTGTTTTTGTGGTACTCTCACATTCAGTGTCACCGACACTAATTAGAAAAGCATTAACAACATTCACAACATGCTCTGAGTTCATGTTTTAATGCCACAAAACTGATTCGACGCAACTGGTACCCTGGAAAAATATATATTTTAAAGTCCCATGTGACTGACTGCCAGCCAATCCAGGGCATACATACTGCATGACGTATTGCATTGCGGTATGGTACGGCAGCTGTACCAATGGCGGACACCCCACAGAGAGTGGGGAAAGCCGGCTTCTCCCCTCTGTGATGAACATTCATACCTCGCAGTGTCTCAGCAGAACACCCCCCAAAAAATGTGCGCAGTGCAGTCAAAAGACCCATGACGGTTGATCAATTTCAGTGGATAAAACTCAAAATATCAAAAACATGTTGATTTCATCAGATTTATTCAACAAATTTTTACTGGCCCTGTTGGGTTCAGCTGAATCAGTCACACAGTGGCCCACGGGCCACTGTTAATAGAAAACCCTGAATGAGCAATGGCTATTACTATACTATTATTCACCTGTCTAATGTTACTGGAAACGTTCCGTACACTATCTAAAGAGAGCCACTTCAAAGATATGTATCGATAACACTCTTATGCTCATGTTTCAAGTGACATAGTGAAATAGATATTCAGTGAACAAACTCTTTATTTATGTAGTTGGAGTTTGCCATTTTACAGAACTGCAATGGTGTTTCCAATAACATCCACATTCAGCTACATAATATTCCATATTGTATCTTTTTTTTTTTTGTCCCCCTTGTACATGAGTATCTAATATTGTGTCATCATGTTGACTATAGATAAGATATTGACATACATACGCACACACAGAAGTGGCCTGACTCCAGGAGATTTCTTATCAGTTCGGCGGGTGTACTCCACATCCTGTTTCCATTGCGACATACACCTCTGAAACCTTGAGCCATAAAAAGATAATAGCAGTCCAAACAATGGGCGGCTTCCCTTCCCTGACTGTTGGAAAACACATCATAATGTGCCAAAAGCTTAATTCATGCAGTGAGGGGTGACACTCAGAAAAAATAGGATACCAGTTTGTCCAAGAGAAGGTGTGGGGCCAAAACAACTTCTCAGGTTGCTCAAAATGTGCGAGCAACTTGAGCATCTGCAACCTTAAGTATATTAACCTTAACTATATTAAGAACAACACCCTCACTCTGACAACAATAATGCAAATTATGGAGCGTTGGCATATTATATAAGATGTTTGCAATTATTTCCTAATGCGAAGCAGAGGCCTTCTTCCTGAAATAAATGCTTTGGGATACGGTTAAAAGAAAAGTATTTCTTCCTTGTACTGCACAGCAAAAAATACTAGGCAAAGTAAGACTGGGAGGAATTATTGTCGTTGAGGGGCTGACACGTAAATCACAATGCATTGCAGCCTAACACAAGTGGTAATACAATGGAATAGAGGATGTATATTATTACAGCGTACCCTATAGGTAAACATCGCCTGGATAGTGGATGTGTGACAGTGATGTGCACAATATGTGTTTGCTGAAGGATGAAACTAGACTACTGCACATACGTACAGTTACTTTTATTTCTGTTTCGGCAGTTTTGCGAAAAGCTCAGAACCCCCCCTCCTCCAAAAGGAAAAAAAAAACGCGCCTTTGCCCGTCTTAATTTGAATCTCTTTTGTAGGTGATTGTATTTTCTCACATTCAGGTAGTTAATGAAATTCGGTGGGCTAAATTAAGCTTTCACACTATGGCAGGTCTTCTTTTCCATGACATACCTAACACTTGATCTATAAAAGAAAGAAATCAAGTGACCTGCTCCATGATGGGGGCTTGGCTCCACACAGATGTTAAAACCTCACAACAAATGTACTCAGCTGGATGTAAAACATTGCGGATGAACTATAAAGGAACATGGTGACCAGGAAAGGGAGGTTTTTGGAACCAACCCTTGAGAAACATGACCTTGTCAAGGATAGAGCAGTTCTATCAAAAAACATAGCAGGCCTCTACACATTTACTGCACATCTTAACATTCATCTCTCTTCAAGACATATCAGTTGGAATGATGGCGTGTGTGTGTGTGTGTGTGTGTGGAGGGGGGGGGGGTAAATGTTGTCAGAGTACTTATTGGCCTTGACAGCTTCAGACGTTCACAATTTGATCTTGTCACAAAGAATCAAAGGAAGAATGTCCACTCACCTGAAAAAGAAACACAAAGAGCATGTATTTGAGTCACTTTTGCAAGTTGTGAACAATCTATAACAAATACTATGCAAAATGTACATCGCTGCATATATTTAAAATGTATTGATAAATGGAACGTGGACAGAGTGAAGTATAGAGATGTTATATCTACTGCATAATGCTTGTACTTATTATCTAAAGTTACATCTGGAGATATCACACGTCACTTTATCAATGCATATCCCGTAATGGAATTTAAACAAATTACAAGTGGCTGTGCTACGACAAACATTTGAATCGTGAGTTGTGACAATAGAAAATGTCAATCTTGTTCAGGGGAAAAATTAAATGTTGGTACAAATGGATGAGTCACACAACTACGGAGTTTTTCTTAGCTGGGTAATACCACCCTCTACTGGACAACAATAAAACGTCACCATTAGATCCCTCCCTCCTCGAACACACACGAGTCCAACGATCAGCTCATCAGCAAGCTCTGTAGAAAACGGAAACGATCTTGATCAATTGAAGCAGGTGTGTTGGAGTCGGGAGAGATCTAAAACAGGCAGGGTGTGGCTGTCGAGGTCTCCAAGTGAATGGCATAATCATTAAAAAGGTTATATAATTGACAAAAAAGAAGAACCTTCTCTGAAATATGAGCTCTAATACCTTCTAAATATTGCCCAATATGTTAAATGGATTTTGGCAAACGTAGTATTCAAAAGCACACAGTTATGACCAAAAACAACAACAACATTCAAATGAAAGGCACACATGGGTTGAATGTAAATGAGTGTCTTAAAAATTCAGATTTATCGCTGCTCTGTGCTATGGCATGCCACTTCATTGCTGACACTCGCCACCCACGTTGCTTTGCTACTGTATCGGACATTCCACATATAAGTGATAGTGCAGTTTGTTATGTATATGACTTCTTGCCTTTCTGTGCTGTAACCAACACGGTGATAACCCATCAACACATCATGACATTGCCAACCTTGGAAATTTCACGCTCAAACTAAAATAGAACCTGCTAACTTGATGAAAAAAAAATGAATTGCTTGTAGGTTATTGAAAGACTTGATGGTAGCCTATAAAGTGATCCCACAAGCAGCGTGAGGAAATCAAGAAGTCAGTCTAAAGCCAATATAACATTTTTCATTTGATTCACAGTCACTCTGTCTGTTAATTGGTCAGAAATGTTATTTCCTTCTGGATTTGACAAGCATATTTTAAGCTTATCAGTGAGTCTTTCTCAAGATAAGGTGTTAGATGTCTGCAGGTGTATAAAATCTCAACTGGAGAGTGAAGGCCAGGAGATTAAGTGGAAAGTGTTGGAAAGATATTGGTTGGACCAAAGTCAACATTAGCAAATCTGGACTTTCAGTGTGAACACTATCAGTCGAGAATGGAAGTAATGAAGAACTGAAAAGCAAAATATTATTTGTTATCCAAAATGGCAACGGGCCTGGGTTTAGATGTGACTGCCCTATGACTCCAGTAGGAGGTGGGATTCATAAATACAACTGCCCTACATAAACCACAGAGATCCAACAGTAAAGCTGTATCAACAATGTTTTCACCAAAACTATTAACGAAGCACTCACTTGAGTGAAGACCTCTGAAAATGTCAAACCTCCAAATGCATGGATACTAGGAATTGGATTCATACACTGCAAATCTGCGGGTGTTAGTTCAAAACCGGCAAAGTATCTATCTAGTATTCATCCACACATTTACATTAATGTTTACCAAAGTGTTAAATGTTCCGCCCGCAATAGTGTGTTACAACAACAAATATATAGTGTCTATAGTGCAGTCAAAATGACATTGAGTTTTTACATTAAAACGATTGAGTTCACGTCAACACTATACAGTGTGGGGAAAAATACCCCATGCCTCACTACCTTTAATAAAACATCACAAAAATTACATAAGAAAGACATTTCTTTTATTAAAACAATGTCAGGCAGCTCATAAAAAAACAGCAGTAGGGCACAATGTATGGCCTTCCATCATTTTCATGTGAAAACTGCCCATCATGATACCAATAATAAAATCAGGTCAGACACCAAAAACTGAAAAAATCTTTTATTCTAAAGGCATTCAGGTAATCATCAACACCCATAGTACAAACCCAATTCCAATTAAGTTGGCATGTTGTGTTAAACATGAATAAAAACTGAAAACCTGGATGTGCAAATCATGTTCAACCTACACTTCATTGAATACGCCACAAAGACAAGATATTAAAAAACTAGTAAACTTGATTGTTTTCAGCAAATAATCATAAATTTCGAATTTTATGGCTGCAACATGTTCCAAAAAAAGGTGGTATAGGGTCATGCAACCACTTTTCTTTTACATGATATATTATACATATTAATATTATAGACATTTAGGAAGTTAGGACACTAATTGTTGAAGCTTTTTAACTAGATTTTTTTCCTCATTCATGCTTAATGTACGGCTTCAACTATTCAACATTCCGGGGTCTCCATTGTTGTATTTTACGCTTCACAATGCACATAACACACATTATCACTGGAAGCCAGGTCTGGACTGCAGGCAGACCAGTATAGTGCCCGCACACTGTTTGGCATTGCCTTGCTAAAAGAAAAAGGCAGTGCTTGGATGCCAGCATATATTTCTCTTAAGCCTGTATGTACCTTTCAGCATTAATGGTGTAATTTACCACTGGCACGAACACAGCCCCATACTATCACTGATGCTGGCTTTTGAACTTTGCGTCCGGAGGACACCGCATCTACAATTTCCAAAACCAATTTGAAACGTGGACTCATCAGACCACAGAGCACTTCTTTACTTTGTATCAGTCCATCTTAAATGAGCTTTGCCCCAGAGAGGCCGGCGGCGTTTCTGGGTGTTGTTGATAAGGCGTAGAAAAAAAAGTACCGGTGTGTTTCCGGTAACTCGACCGACCGAGAATTTCTACGTCGAAAAAAAACTTTACGGTCGGCATTTTTTTT
>NW_017806059.1:675493-703762 GCF_001891065.2 Hippocampus comes | reverse complement strand
AAAAATGGCACATTGACGGCCATTATAAATTCCAATTTTCAATAGACTCTAAACCCGGTGTTTTATCGTGCATTTTTCTCAATTTCTGCACAAATCACATCACCGGCGGCTCACCAATACTATCAAAGCTTGAGAATTGTGTTAGTAGGGTTTGTCCCTCACTTTCCATGAGATGGCGCCAGAGCCTAAAATGTAATTCTCGGCCGGCTCACTACGTCCTTTCGTAAACATCCGATTCGTCATTTTCATTCGAATAAACTGTATAGTTTGTTGCGAGAGGTCTATTTGCATCTATGTGTATGGATATGATCGTATGTGCACGTCATATAGAAGAGTACTGATCAAAGACATCGAAGCAGTACTTTTCCGCCATTTTGTGCCCGTTGGATTGTAAGGTCGTACGCGTCTCTTGCAGAGACGTCAGCCAGACCGACTCAACTTCCTGGTGTCACCTCTAAAGATGTCCCACCCGCGTATGTTGCGCATAAATTACATTATTTTGCACGTTCACGCTCGCGTGAACATTTCATGTTACCGGAAACACACTATCTTTTTTGTTTGGCCTAAATGGCTTTTGCTTTGCATGGTAGAGTTTGAAGTTGTACTGATGGATGTAGCGCCAAACTGGATTTACTAACATTGGTTTTCTGAGGTGTACCTCAGACCATGTGGTGAAATCTTTTACACAATAACACTGTTTGTTGACACAGTCCTGCCTGAGGGATCAAAGGTCACAGGAAGTCAGTGTTGGCTTTTGGCCTAACCCAGCGGCGTCCGAACTACGGCCCATGGGCCATTTGTTGCCCCCCATCCATTTTTCACACAGTACATTTATCATTCACTCTTAACCTGACAATGTCTCCATTTGGAGTGGGCTGTTCTACCTCATACAAATGAGCCGCAGCTCAACGTGTCTGCCAGCTCAATGCCAAACACACAGGCGACAGACAAGTGAAAGACAATGCAATACAAAACAAGGCGAGCAAAAGAGAGGCTTCTTGCTCTCAGAGCCCAGAGTCTGAAGACAAAAGCAAGCGTGTGCCACCAGAATGAGAGACATTTGTCAAGGCATAAATTCATCACAAAGCCACTGAATTACATGTATCAATTAGTGTGTATATCTGTGTATGTGGTGCGAGCAGCGGAACCACAAGACAACTTTTGCAAAACAACTGAGTGTATGCCTGGTTTAACAAAGGATGTTAGCTAATGGTAACCTGTGCTAGCACTGCAACTCTGCTTACCTTTTACGTTTGAGAGCACTTCCCTCAACCTTGTCACAGTACAGAGAAAAAATAGAACCACTTGCTGAGAGTTTTATTTTGGAAAATAGGGAAAAAAAGATGCACTTTGCTGTTTGATGGCACACTTGAAGGGTGGGCGATAACGCCAGAGAATCAACTCTTTGTATACAAGCAAGAGTATATATTTTTTCACAATATGTCCCCTTTTAACGATGAGAAGTTCAATGTATTCGAAAGAACTTATAGGTGATAGAGAGCAGGTCTTCACTGCTAACTATAACCACAATAATATATACAGAATAATACTTTTGCGTTCGTTCTCTTACATCTGCGTGTCTTACCTTTGCTCGAGGAGAAGGACGCCATGAGGAACAAGATATCAAAAAGATTTGGGAAATCAAAGCAAGAAATCCCCAAATCTCAAGTACTCTCCCTCACAGCTATTGGATTTGTCCCAAAAATATTGACTTTCTCTCGTGACGATCTTTCCTTCTCTCTTTCAAAACAGTCATGCTTCGTCAAACAGAATGGGAGTCTCTCGCACACCCACCCACACAGGTCAGAGCCGCCCTCCATTATAATTCCTCTACTTGTGTGTAAAGCTTGTGTGCAGTGTGGAAAGTGTTTGAAAAGAAGCTGCGCTCTCCAGGTCCAACAGAACTGTGTCAAACAAAAGCATTTAAAACCTGTTTCTATTCCTGTGACGACGCTGACCTTAACTTTTTCACTCTGCTTTGAATGCGAAGCTTTGAAATGTTTCGCCTTGACCTCTCTTGTTCCACAAATGTGCAAAAAAAGTATTGCTGACAAATATGTGGAAAAAAAAAATACAATCAATGCAGACGAGGTGGAAGGAGGTACTGTGAATTGATGCGGATTATTTGTTTGTAAATCAACGTATTTAATCCAAGATTTGTGAGAGCAGAAAATGTAACATTTAATTTATTGTTAGTGCAGGCTAGGAAGACACTTGTAACACTTGAATGGGAAAGTGATTATAATTTGGTTCATTGTGTGGTCAATGATGAATATGTCTCAGGTCGATGTGCTAAATTCCAAGACAATCACGTCCTCAATACGGACACACGTTGCAGGTGAGATATTTGACATGGGGGTGAAAAAGTTGAACTGCGAGGCAGGTGTTTCGATGGATATGTCTCCACAGGAGGTTAATGATTAATATAGCTCCTTAAATTGCAGCAGAGCACCGCACACATTAACCCAACACATAGATATCGGAGTAACTAGACAAACGCTTCTTAACCTCTAATTCAGAAGTCCCACAAAAAAAAAAAAACTATACAGTGAAACTCCTCTAGAACGAAACCTACATGGGCGAAAATACCCCCTTATGTGAAAAAATCTTCATGCATTAACACAACCACCTGGCTTTGTTTGCAGCTGCACCTCCGTTCGTTCTCTTACATCTGCGTGTCTTACCTTTGCTCGAGGAGAAGGACGCCATGAGGAACAAGATATCAAAAAGATTTGGGAAATCAAAGCAAGAAATCCCCAAATCTCAAGTACTCTCCCTCACAGCTATTGGATTTGTCCCAAAAATATTGACTTTCTCTCGTGACGATCTTTCCTTCTCTCTTTCAAAACAGTCGAACAGAATGGGAGTCTCTCGCACACCCACCCACACAGGTCAGAGCCGCCCTCCATTATAATTCCTCTACTTGTGTGTAAAGCTTGTGTGCAGTGTGGAAAGTGTTTGAAAAGAAGCTGCGCTCTCCAGGTCCAACAGAACTGTGTCAAACAAAAGCATTTAAAACCTGTTTCTATTCCTGTGACGACGCTGACCTTAACTTTTTCACTCTGCTTTGAATGCGAAGCTTTGAAATGTTTCGCCTTGACCTCTCTTGTTCCACAAATGTGCAAAAAAAGTATTGCTGACAACTATGTGGAAAAAAAAATACAATCAATGCAGACGAGGTGGAAGGAGGTAATGTGAATAGATGCGGATTATTCGTTTGTAAATCAACATATTTAATCCAAGATTTGTGATAGCAGAAAATGTAACATTTAATTTATTGTTAGTGCAGGCTAGGAAGACACTTGTAACACTTGAATGGGAAAGTGATTATAATTTGGTTCATTGTGTGGTCAATGATGAATATGTCTCAGGTCGATGTGCTAAATTCCAAGACAATCACGTCCTCAATACGGACACACGTTGCAGGTGAGATATTTGACATGGGGGTGAAAAAGCTGAACTGCGAGACAGGTGTTTCGATGGATATGTCTCCACAGGAGATTAATGATTAATATAGCTCCTTAAATTGTAGCAGAGCACCGCACACATTAACCCAACACATAGATATCGGAGTAACTAGACAAATGCTTCTTAAGCTCTAATTCAGAAGTCCCACAAAAAAAAACTATTACGATCGGCCTCTGTCGCACAAAAAAAAAAAAAAACCCACAGCCTTTCTATTTTTCCGAGTGACATTTGGTGAGGTTGCAGCAAGAGGATAATGCTGAAAAAAGTGGTGACTGCACAATGTAGATAGAGAAGTCAAACTTAAATAAATCTTCTCATCGCCAGTCACTGACAATACCATGTGTCTTCTTGCAGTTATGTCATATGGAAAACCGTGCATATGAGCTACTCTGAGATATTGTGGTGCGCTGTTAAAAGCTGTTCACTAAATAAATGTGGAAATATAGCAGAATTGTCTTTTCCTTGAACTAAGTCACTTCAAAATAGTATATCTTACTGATTTCTTTGGAAATATACACTCTATTTTCTCTGAAAACCAATTTAAAAATGTTAAGTGATATTTGACAACTGAAGTAAATCAGCACTCCCACACAAGTCAATCAGTTGCGACCCTGTATCGTACAAATGGCGTTCTAAATTTGTGATTGAATATGATTTTGGGATGCTGGTATGTTGATATTGGCAGCAACTATGTAATGGCAATGTATTGGGGTTGTTTGTAGCTCCCTCGACATGTCTAACTTACACGACGCCCACCAAATAAACCGTCCACAGAAGGCAAAAAAAAAAATCTTGGACTTTTTTTTTTTGGTCCACCCAAATTCCTGAAGAAGTCTCACAAAAATGTCGGAGAGAAACAGAACAATAAAGGGTATTGTGGGCTCATGTGAAGGCACACTGTAAAGACTCCTGGTATGCTACAGGCTTAAAATTGAGAAGTGCTGGTAGTTCATACCGATGCGTACTGGCTTGTGTTGTGAGTGTGCCCTAAAACATAAGAAAAGAGCATCACTGACTGCCTTTCTTACTTGGACTCTTGACTGACATCTTGGCAGCATTTCAAAGTTTGCAGTTTGTCAGCAGTGGCCAGTTTGTAGTTGATCCGACTGATTTGGCCTATTTTGCTTAGCTTGGATATGTCTACTATTATTCATACAGTTTCTTGTGTGCTAGGTTAGTACAAAGAATTTTGCTTAGCTTGGATATGTCTACTATTATTCATAGTTTCTTGTGTGCTAGGTTAGTACAAAGAAACTTCAATAAAATCTACCATTTTTTTTTTTTTTTTGCTTGAATTTGACACACTTAGGGCGGCACTGTGGTCGAGTGGTTAGCACGTCGGGCAACTGGTTAGCACATCTGCCTCACAGTGCAGAGGTGCAGGGTTCGATTGTGTGGAGTTTACATGTTCTGCCCAGTGCAGGGTTCGATTGTGTGGAGTTTGCATGTTCTGCCCATGTCTGTGTGGGGTTTTTCCGGGTACTCCGGTTTCCTCCCACATTCCAAAAACATGCATGGCAGGCTAATGGAACACTCTAAATTGCCCCTAGGAGTGATTGTGAGCGCGAATGGTTGTTCGTCTATGTGCACCCTGCAATTGGCTGGCAACCAGTTCACGGTGTCCCCCCGCCTACTGCCCGAAGACAGCTGGGATTGGCTCCAGCACGCCCGCGATCCTCGTGAGGATAAACGGATTCGAATATGGATGATGGATCAACTCGAATATCAAAACTTTCTTCTGGAACTTGCACACTCTAAAATAGCTCATCAACAAAGCTGGAAAATTACCCATAATATATTTTCCGTCAGGGATGCAGGATACGATGCCAACAGAATTTCCAGATGATGTACAAAATGTTGATGGTATAATGGAGGTGTGTGAACACAAATAGTGAATGTATTCTCTCATGGTCCAAACTTTTGCACACTTACATATGTGGATGTTGGAAATGTATTTCATTTAGATCTTTCTTTTTTTTTTTACCTCTGAAATTATCATACTGTCATAAGCAGAGACCAGAAATAATGTATATTACGGTATGTCAAATCTTATGCAAAATAAATAAATAAATAAAACTCACACCATATAATTTGCATGCCTGGTTCTTTCGATTTATCAAATAATATAATAAAATGTTTGCTGCCCCCAAGTGGATAAACTTAGCATTTGCCTTGTGATACATTTAAGATTTAGACACATTAACTTTGATTGTAAAGGCGTGTTTGGTTGTTTGTCACTCCACAGTATGTGGCCTTTGACTGACTGACGATCAGCCTAGGCTGTAGTCCGCCTCTCTCCACACAAATATTATTACGATAAATATTATGCATGTATATGTTTAAGTGACATCACACCCAAATATTCTGTCCAGCTGGTTCATGTCAGGTAAAAAAATGGTTTAAATACATAAAAAGTACATGTGTGAATTTCTTCTGGCGATGCAGGATCTTTGAACTTTCAAATAAAACAATACTTAATGTTGATCTGATCATGCCCAGTTTATAATAATCATGTGGTGCAGCCGTCAAGAAATAACCGATTTAATAATTCCATTTTGAAATACATTTAAAGACAGGAGGTTTTATCATTCACGATACAATCAAGGATCCGTGGGAGCAGTTAGCAGGTTCGTGCTCTCTGATAACTACATCAAAAAGTTACCCTTTTTAGACCGTCTCCCACTCAGCGGCGAACGTTTGCGAGTGTTTGCTCGGATATTGATTTTTCGTCAGGGTTTGTTCAAGGTCGCAAAGGTGCTCGACAGACATCCACGCTGACCATTGTGCTAAATAACCCGAGTTCACAGGACCTGCATCATGTAGAAGGCACGGAAAGTGAAACTAACTTGAACAAAGATCATTTGCCGATACGAGACCAAATTGGTCCCGCAAGGTGGAATTCTTTCTGATCCCCATCACACTGACTTGAAGGGAAGAATTGAGCTCCAAAGAGAGGTGTGACTCATTAGGCAGAGACGCAACCCGCTGAGAGGTGCGCTTCTTTATCAAGTTAGGTGCCTCAGGCCGTAATTGAGCGATACAGCGGTTGGATTGGTCACATGACTTTTTCTCCATATGCGCACCGACGCTTCACTCTTATTAACTTGACGCATGTGCCGACGAGTCGATGCGCAGGACCCATCACGTATTATTAAGCTAAATGCCCTTTTGTGGTGTTTCACTTTTTGTTTTTTTAATGTTAATAATTTATTGTTTTAACTGTCTTTTTTGTTGTAGAACACATTTTTGCTCCATGTACAGCACTTTGGATGCAGCAGTTTAAAAAAAATAAAGCTGAGTTTATGTGAGTTGAGTGGAGAACCTTTATTACTTGTGTTTTGCACTTCAATTTATTTTGAACCAAGACGATAATAAAAGTCGGGGAGTTTTCAGATTGTGTTTGTATTTTGGACTTGAAAATGAAAGGTCTATCTTTAACATTATCTGTCATTCATTTGAAAAAGATTTTATGTCTCAAAAGTATGACTGGTATTAACTCTTTCATTCCACAAGACGTACTTGTACGTCTTTTTAGAATTAGGCCCCGCCTACCAAGGACGTACTTCGTCCAAGTCTTTTTTTTTTTTTGTGTCATAGAGAGGAGGAGGGTCTGATGCAATGTGTGAATGAGAATAAGTAGTTTGCATTGTAAATCATGTAAAAAGCGACCAGTAGGTGGCAGTGGTGCCTCACGTGCTTGAAATGCATGCTTTTACAAAAAGCTCTTTTTCTTCCTTTTTTCCCAGGAATCGCCATTTTCATGAAACTTAGCCATTTTGTAATCCCAATTGCTGAAGAATGGAAAAAGATAGAAACTATTTTTTTCTGCTGAAAGAAGAGAGTTTAAACTTTATTTTAGTAGGCTCCATGTTTATATAGCATTAGAACCAAATATTCTGTGGGCCTTGCAAGATCAGTCAAAATCCAGTAAAACGCTGGGATTGAGGGGGTTGCTCCAGTGAAAATGGCTGGGATTGAATGAGTTAATGGTTACTTGGTGTTGGGATTGGTGAGTACTCAAGTTGAGTACTTGATCGCAGTCTCGAAAAAGACAGCCACAGTTCAGACACTTAGAAGAGTCACACTGAAAAACATTCACACCAACGCCGGTACCTGCATAAAAAAAAGTGCAGATGCCCTCCCGACTTATTGCCTCAGACATTCAGTATTACCACATCATTGTAAAACGTGACATGTGGCGTCGTACTGGCAAATACACACACACACACACTGACACTGCCCTGAACACAAACACATTTCGTCCTCATCAGCAAACCGGTGACCAGCCAGTCTGCTCGAGGCACAGTCCATCATCGCAGATGGATATAGCATGACAGCAGTAAGAAACTGCCAAGTCTAAACCCTCACCTGCATGAAATAATACCTCAAAGGATATTGAGGACATTCCTCAGACATCGGGGAGACAATCGAAGGAAGGCAGTGGAGAGTTTCATCTACGCATCACGACACTAATGTTGGTTGCTGACCTTGCAGCATCCCACTGGAGATGACCGAAAGGCGAAAATTTTGCTGTTAGCTCCAAACGGCTTTCCTGACCAGGAAGTCGAGCAGGGTTAATGGATGACAGAGGAAACGGGGTCTACGTAAGCGTTGTTTGCAAACTGGGATACAGTCAAACAGGTCTCTG
Organism: Hippocampus comes; assembly: GCF_001891065.2. Classification (NCBI taxonomy): domain Eukaryota; kingdom Metazoa; phylum Chordata; class Actinopteri; order Syngnathiformes; family Syngnathidae; genus Hippocampus; species Hippocampus comes. The sequence goes on along the minus strand of NW_017806059.1, from coordinate 695,646 downwards.
ACTGATTCTTTTTTTTTTTTAACAGAAGCAACGGGCATAGAAACAGAAAATGAGGCAGAATGCCAAACATTGAGCGTTAAATAACACGTACAGATGGGGAAACTCTCTTCACTCTGATGTTAATGGCACGCATTTGTGGGACAAATATCGCTCAGCGGGCATAAGTACTGAAATGAGCAAGATCTCACAGTGGGACGTTTTCTGACAACTCTTCCGTTCATCCATTTGCTATACAGCGTATCCTCATTAGGGTCCTCTGTGAGGAGAGCCTATCTCAGCTAATTGTGGGTGAGAGGCAGGCTACTTTTGTTCATGTAACTTTATGTGTCTTACTAATTCAAAATTATCTTCAATTTTTCCAGTATAGGGAATATTGATGCATTTTCTCAGATGCAAATACTCAGAAGTATTTACTGTTGATTAATTTCTGTTGCATTGGCACACATTGTAGTCATATTTTGAATTGGATTTTTTAATACAGTACTGCATTTTCTCACCATCAGATTTCTAACACTGAATTGAAACTAAACTTTTCACTGGATCGTTGCCATTTTTGCATTTTCTGCACATTTCGTCTAAATTCACTGATTTGATCATTTACATTATTGATCATATCCATGAATGAATATATTACCGCTTATACTGCAAATATAAAAACGCAAATGACTGAAGTATCAAAAGTGTCTTTATTTAAGTTTGAGAATCGATCTTATTGGTATCGATATTTTTGACATGGCACTCCAACACGCGAAATGGACGTTTCGTCACAGCACACTCAATGCTCTTGTTGTGTGTGTGTGTGTGTGTGTGTGTGTGTGTGTGTGTGTGTGTGTGTGCGTGTGTGTGTGTGTGTGTGTGTGAGCTTCGTTCGGAAACACCACTCCATGTTGAGCACGATTCATGTACAGTTGTGAGGTAGTTCTGGATTTGGATTACACTGCAAAAAATATGTTCATAGGGAGCAATCCACCACGAGAATGGCGCTTGAACCCACCACCATGTACAGTATATGTTAGAGAGCATAACTCAGTTAACTCGATTGTCCACGCTTATGCAGTTTAAAGTTGTCTACATAAACCTTGTAAAACAAATACAGATATATATGCAACTCAGTCCCACGTGAAACATAAATACAGCATGAGGACAGTGTTCCACTTCACCCTGCCATGCAACTTTTGACTCATCCACAAGTTCGTCATTCAAATAATGTTGCAAGGGTTCCAACTAAAGCAGCTACATGGTGACTAAAATTACTTTCCTTCCTCAGTACACCATAACATTTGTCAACCATAGGCACAAATGCTTGAGAATACTTTTGTTGATGCTCAGCTAACAGTGTAGGAGTACTGTATAGACAGTAAATAGGTTATTTAACCCTTTCATGCACCAATAATGATAACCTGTAACCTGATAACATGATAGGTTGTCCACTGTCGTAAGCGCCGGGCCTTAAAGGGATAAATAGACATACAGGACTCCTCCAATGTGTGGTCAGATTGCTGGTCAGTTTATTTCAACTCACTCATCGATGGTCAGGCCTGAAATATCCTAATCAGGTCAAGTCTAATTTAAACCCCAATTATCCCTCAAGCAGGAGATATGCAACAAACAGTCCAAATCAATAATCATATTTTGATATTTTCTTAAATCATAAGAGCTATCAATTATGATAATTTCTCAGAGCAAAAGGTCCAGTGCTCGGATACATTATTATTAATATATTATGTGAAGAAAGATGAAAAAAAAAACCCAATCTGATGCATCAATTGCAATACGGTCAGAAGTATATTAGATTTAGATCTCTGTTATGAAGAAACAAAAGCAAATTGTTTTAGATAGGCTGTTGTGTTACCCTTTGCTCCAGTGTTCATCCTCTCATGTGTCTCACTCTAATACTAATACTAAGACACACTGCAGATAATTCCAGTATAGGAAAATGAGGTCACACGCATAAGAATGTGAGATGACACGTAACAAACTGTAACCAGAATGAAACCCACATATTTTTCGGTTACTTTACTGGTGACGAAATGAAAATAAACATGAATGAGAATAATATGGCCCGACCGCTTTCACTGTAACCACGTTGATTTCAAAATTGACCGTTCTATTGAGCATGATGTTTTTTTAGACGCCCGGCTGCATGTTAGACCACAGCCATGTATCGTACGTCTCCAAAAGTGTCTTCCTTTGCAGTACAGTCATGTAGACTGAGAGTACTGCAAAGCAATAAAACCCTCTCTCTTGTTTGACTGCCTGTTTTAGGTTGGTGCATGCTTGTCTTCATAAGAATGCCTAGCAATGCCTGTAGAGCACAGGTGTCAAACTCCTGTCCTCGAGGGCATGTTTCAGATGCTTTGTATTCATTGGCGGATGCTGGTCTTCCAAGGAAGGGAAGCTCAATTTTGGTCTACATCATAAAATGTGTCCGTTTATTTATACGTGAGTTCTACTCTCCGTTCCTTTTCAAAAAAATGAAAAGGATGCCTTCACCATAAGATCGATGATTGGCTCATTTCGCTGTCAATCAAAAAGAGATTCAGCCTCAGACAGATCATCGAATCCTCATGCAGAAAAGCTGAGCATCCGGGCCAGCCGATAAACGCCGCACTGTCCGTAGAAGCGTCCGATGGGCGGGACAAAACCAGCATTTATCCAATGACTCGTCGTGTTTCAATGCATTGGGACAACCTACACTGAAGTCTCAAGACACCCAGCGTCCGCGTGGTCGACGCTCAGCGTCCACACAGTTTAAAGCACAGTGAAGCTGTGGAAATGAATGAGAAGAGAGTCGCGTCGTAACCAGTAATAAGAAGCTGATTCGGAACAAAGGTTGAGTGCTCTGTAGCGCATATTTAGTCAATGACATGTCCACACAATTGTACGTAAACATATATTTGATCACTTACTTTTTGACATTTTAGGGGAAGCTGAGCTTCCCTTGCAGTCTTAGAGCAATCGCCTCTGTTGGTATTTTTCTTTTTAGATGTTAGATGAGAAAGCATGTTTTAGATGTTTCCCCTCCTCCATCCCAGCTGATTCAAATGATGAGCCCATCAGCAAGCCTGAAAGTGACTCCGATCATTTGAATGAACGGTGTGGGATGCATAGCATAGATTCATCGCTTTAAGATGACACGTTACAAATTTAAGACGGTTCTGAGAGGAAAACATGAAAACCTGATATGTATAGAAAAGAAATAATATATATATTTTTTTAACTACAGAAAAAAAGCAAAAGTTGTTGGCTGACAGTCTCTCTCTTATCCATTATATTTCTTTCGTTGTGAAACATTCCTATCACTTTGTTTTGTTTTGTCGTGGTCAAAGGACCTCTTCACCTCTGTTCCTTTCAAACAGATTAGGAGTGACTGCCCTTTTATTAAGACCTTTGATCTAAGAAAAGAGATGCTGGTGATGCAGGTTTGCATGGAAACTTTGCATGGCAAATTGGAAGTTGAAGCGCTTGTACCGATACGACCTATGTACACGAATTGCATAGTCTCGATGTATATACCGTATATATTCTCAAAGCATATACAGAAAAAAAAACCCAAAAAAAACCACATTTCCATGTCTGCTTTACAAAAGGTACCACAAGGTAATCAAACATTGATTCATATTTTAACTTTTGCACAAAAAAGTATGTGTCAGTGACAAGTGAGTTAAAGTGTGCTGGGAAATACTCTCCCTTCCGCTTCTCTTCAAACAATGCCTGCCTCAGATGCCCTTCCCTCTCATGAATGCCAATTGGGAAAAAAACTTTTGCTATATCTACAATACAATCGATGCTGTGCAAAACTGCGACATGGGAAGTACCTTTGAGAGAAGCAATCTCATGTTGGATTGATCTTGATTGGTCCATCGCAGACATTCTCTTTTTGTGATGAATAAATTCTCTATAGATCGATGACGCACTGGAGCTCTAGGAGCATTACCTCCTTCCTGTTTGGCCTCAGAATAGACAGAACGAAATACTTGTCTTTTGGCTCTTCTGTCTCTTTTGGGCTAGCAGCACGAATACGGCAGGTCATCTGACTGGAAACCTTTGTTTTGGTATTTCAACATACGCATTTCCAGTCACAAAGTGTGTTTACCGGCGTGACGCAGAGCTCCTCCTGTATCTCCTCCCACACATCCTCCACCCAAACTGGGCTTTCACTCATGTAAAAATGACTTTGGAAGCAGTTTCAGGAAGCACATATCTGTGCAGCACATTTGTTTAACAGTTTTAGCACCACGGGGAAGTGCGTATGTAAGGAACACACCCAGATGCCTGGAGTCATTTTAAGAATGGGTCTCATTTAACAAACCAAAGAAAGATAACCCTTCAGGCCACAGAATTAGGTACGTATACTCTATGATGTATGTCATAAAATCCAAAACAGGTGTGCTTTTGGTCGACACTGTCAGACAGGGTCGCCATTTCGAATATTTTATTTTAAAAATTTGCCCTGAACATGTTAGCAAAAACAATCTATACACTCATAACCACCGTCAACACAGCAACTTTGAATTAGTCAAATAAACTGGTTAAAATAAAGATTAAACAAACACCTTTTTAAACATAATATGCTTTATAGGGAGGGGTGATATGGCTGAAAAATGTTTCACAATATAAGCATTTCATTTCGATCAATATTGATAATTACAGGATTTTTTTTTTTATTTAACCAATGTAAAATTAGAAAGATTAATTACATGTATTAAAGATAAAATTAAAAACAATTACATTGATGCAATATATAATTAAATAAAACACTGCAGTGCTGTCAAGAGGAACAATAGCATTCAAATATCTGGCAGTAAAAGCTAATTTTCAGGGAATGTACACTGATGTGGACATTGTCACGTAGTGTAACGTGCAATGTTGTTAACATCCATGCTCCTCCAGCAGTGCATCATTCCTCAATGCTTAGACTCCATTGGAGTGTATGCATGACAATTGGCCTTCCGTCTTTGGACAAATTCATCCTTTTAGCTGTCTCATTATGTGTTTAGGACATTTTTTACTCGCCTGTGAAGTGCGTCGCTGAGAGGGTCTGAGCTGGTTAACACCAGAGCCACAAGTGGGTGATGCATGTCGTTCACGATGTTATCGTCAAATTGCTTTCACGATTTACAATTTGAAATTAGCAAGTATGAATACTGTCCCAAAAACAGACCCGTTTGGGTCCATTGATTGGCTGCAAAGTAGAAGGAAGTGATGAAATCCTCATTCGGGGAATCAGCGTACAGGAATCTGTGATGTGACTCAGCCGAAGGAACACAACGTTGATTTCAAATTAGGATGACTGGCCCATCTCAGTGAGTACATTATTAGCTAGACACAAGTCCACGTATCGAGCCTGGAACTGATTCGGGGTTTGACAAGACAGCCTCAGTCAAAACATTGTAACATTGTCTTGAAAAATGGTTGCCTTCAAGAGCAATTCACCGACACTGCTGTTCCACTAAGAACCATGATGTGACTTTCGCGACTCCACTAACACAACTACTTTTAAAGAAAAGTACAACTGACCGACACACGCATGAAACCCAGGTTAAGTTGAGCAAACACTCACCGCACCATTGACAAAGCAAGTCAACTTTGGCGAGACATCACTAACATGTTTTGTTGATTTTGGTTTGATTCGATTTGAGTCGTGTCATGTATTCCTTGTGTCCCTTTTGTCAATGTCTGTCCTGTTAAGTTTTGCTTGTGTCCACCTGTGCTTGTCAGCCCCCTCCCTTGTGTCAACCATTCAACTCCTTCGGGCACTTGTGTCTTGTCCAGGTATTCCTCATTGTCTCGGTCAGTTTGTATTTAGGCCCCGTCCACACGAAAATGTGTTTCACTCTACCCGCCCAAGTTATTTACCCTTTGAGCATTCCACACAGAGGCGGCGTCTAGGAGTCTGAAAACTATGACTTTTAGAACAGTTTCCTAAAGTGGATAGACCTGTAAACACTGCTCCTTGCACATACACATTCATATAATCAGCACTGATTTTTGATGACCCTGATTTTTAGAATAACACTTTGGCAGTGACAATTGTTTGCTCTACTGTCATCAAATAAAGTGGCGTACAAACTATCTGTTTCCAAAGGATATGTAACAAATTAAGTTAACCGTATACAGAATCAATGTCAAATGCATCCACCCACTAATGAGCAGTCAGCATCAGTTTCAAGAAGACAGAATGCTACGATTTGATTCAGCTCTCGAATGACCTCTTGTCCATGATTGAGGATATCTGAGAAACATTGACTGACATCAATTTAGCAAGACGAGAGATTTTCTGGTCTTTACTGTCAACAAGAATCCCAACGATTTTGTTCGATGCACAACTTTAGGGAAAGCCTTGCTAATGTCTCTTTTAGTTCCTGGATAACATCGCGCAAGATCTCAGAACCGAAAGTGCATAAAGAAGCACTGAAAGCGCACAAAAAGAGCACTGAATGGGAGAGCTGATGCACACTCCAGACAGGGAGGCCGTAGCTGGAATTGAACCCGGTACCTCTGCGCTGTGAGGTTGACGCGCTAACCACTGTCCCACCATGCCAACCTCTACTTCACTATTATCAGTGCTAATACTATATGTACTGCTGCGCCACCTCACAGCGGCGAGCAATGTGGCTGACAGAAGAAGGAACGACTCAGCGTGGCTGACTACTGAGGATGTAAGCAAACAAATAGGCATGTCATGTAACCATTTATTAAATTTGGGGGGAAAAAATGGCACATCCATTTCATTTATCGGACGCTAAGTCGATATAGTGATTATCATAACAGGCCTAGGGGTCCGTATGACAAAAAGAATAGAATGGTTAAAATGACAGACTAGCGTAGGAAAGTGAGGTCTTTTAAGGAAAACTAAAGTGTGAGTTTTGAAAGTTAAAGAATCTTGTCATTTCGGTCAGCTCACCTTTCGTGTTTATGACATTTAAGACGGACAATACGCCTAAAGGGAAGGTTTCAAATGACTCAATTACTGCTCTAATTGCTGCAAACGTGTTACAGTCTCTACTAATGTTAAAGTTAAAGGCCGTTGTAGAATTTCATGAGATTGGTGGAGCGATGGTTACAAGGGGCAGATATTTTATCATGCAAGCTCAAGATGACCTTGAGTTGTCTGTGAGCACAGATTTATGACAGGATGCCGACAGGCTACAGAAAACCGCATTGGCAGAGTTTATTTCTTGGGGCCTGTGTGGGGAATCTCCTCACAATCTCTGACACACACAACGCCACTTTAAGGACTTTATCCCAAAAGAATGTGTCAGATTCTTCCCAAATCTATTTCACTTGTTTTATCAAATAGGAATTATAATGTGTGCAGTTTTTGGGGGGATTGCTATGTCCATACTGCAGGTGAATTCAAAATATGGGGGCTTAATTTGTCATTTAGACGCTATCTGTTTTTTCATGTCAAAATGAACAGTAAAATTAATTTCTTTATCCAATGTGACAAGTCTGGATGCTCATCCGACCTATACATCATCAAAAGGGGAAAAAATGTCACAATTGTTCGACAAAATAGACAGGCGGGAAAAGTAAAGAACATGCTCTGGAAGTGATACATGCACAGACGGACGGACTTGTCAGTTCAAGTATAAAATCCTTCCATAAACGTGACGTTGTGTTCTGTGCAAATGCATGCCACTCGACGTGTTTGTGTGCATGGGTTTCACTTCACGGATGGATTGAACATTAGAAGTCAGATTTGCTTTTGTAAGGTTAACAATCACAGAAAAATCTAGGCACAGGCAGACGGATTCTGAGCTCTGAGGGCATACGCGTGGGTGTCAGACAACATTAGCGCGCATCAAACTCTCTGAATCATTCAGAAATCCATTCTTTGGTTATATTGGTATTATCGTTATCATTCTTACAGTGTTATCCAAAGGATCAGGGTGAGAATAGACACTATGCATGAAGTCCACGGACATATTTCATTCATCAGTGGTTATCATTTGGCTTGGGCATCATTTGAATTTGGACGATTCCGGTTCTGGCACTTCGACTCAATATCGGTTCCTTGCAGTTCTTGATCCAGAATCTTAAAAAATATATAAAATAAATTAAAAAGCGGGAGAGCGGGGGCAAGTTGGGGAGGGGGTACCCAGAGTTATTTTTAGGGGATAAATGAAAATTAACTTGTCTTTTCATTACTTTCATGAACTTTTTACTGTTTGTGATGTTTAGTTTGAGTTATTCAAAGAGCTATTTTTAACTGGGATATTAATTTTTCACAAGAGCTATATGTTTGAGAACTTCAAAAAAATACAATAATGCAGCAATTACTTCAAGAAAGCATGCTTGTGATGGGCTAACCTAGTGGGGTTTTTCTTTAGAATGAAAAAAATACATATCCAGGTATTTGACAAACACATCTGCATGAAAACGTCATCTCATCTAAGCAGTCTATGCTTACAGAGACTGATATACACATACAGTATATTCATGTATGTATTGATGTATATGCTATAAGCTAAATATTAGCTGGGCATTTGCATTTGTGTCTTGACTCACTGTTTTAGTTCCAGTTTAACTTGTTGGCATTAGACCTGTGTATATGATTCTGACTTCGGGTCCGGATCCACAACAGTTCTTAAGTCATTAGCTAGAACCTGGCTGTGATGGCTACCGGGTCAGCCCGGGCAGATCGAACCTGCGAAGGGTGACCGCGGAGGTGACCAACGTAGAGTTCAGGGGACACCACAGCTGGGGAAGGGGCGCCCAACAGCCGCGCGCACACGCACACACACACACACACACACACACACACACACACACACACACACACACACACACACACACACACTTCCTATTGGTTCTTGTTCGTTCGTGCTTCTTATGCATGGCAAATCTAATATCAAAATTGTTAAATCTGAATGACCCCAGTACATTGGGACTATTAATTCCTGGTTTGCGTCGATTCTCTGTGTTCAACCCTGGTTGTCAGTTATCTTGTTCTGTATTTAATGAGGCTACCCTTACGTTGTCTGTTGCTAAGCCAGCCAAGAGTAGTGACAACACTTGTGTCATACACATGGATCAGTGTTTCTTTTTCCACACGAAGATGTCTCCACGTGAGATGTGAGTGTGCTTCATTTAAGAGAATCAAAGGAGCAGCTGGGTCCGGCAAATGAAGTCTGTTGTGTTCACACCTACAATAGGGCACCCCCGCCCTTTTAAAAATAATAATAATACGCTAAATACGATGCTTGCGCACGTCTGCGAAATTACCAACCATAACGCTCGTGCAGGTTTATGATGCTCGCCGCTCCGGTTAAGAAAAGAGAGACTTACAGTATATGCTACTGGTTTGAAAGTTCCCTCCACTTCTGAAAGCCAACTTTTAAGTTCACCGCTGTTTTGCCTCGGGATCTTTCCAATTCCTTCTTTTGTTACTTCTTCACATTCTTCCTGTTTCATTTGTGCCCGTCTTATGCCCAGTGGTGAATAAGGAATGGGCTTTTTTTTGGATTTTCCGTAGGTAAACATACTGTCATAGTTTCAGCAAAGCCCATGAAGCCCGAACAGGTCAGCACAAGGCAAAGGCAAAGGGCCGGTCGGGGGGTAATCTTTTCTAACATCTCATACCACAGAATCTTGTAAGGATCATGTTGCCACTGACTGCAATTGGACGGGTGAATCAGGCTCCTTCTGGACCACACTTTAGTTTTGAAATGTTTTGTTGCCAACTTTTGTTGCTGCAGTCACAGTCGGAATGGAGATTGAATCTCTAATCTGTATGCCCTGATTGAGCATCTGAAAATTAAAGTTTATTTTTGACTCTTGGTGTATTTGAAGTAGTGATGACATATTAAACACCAAGGTTGAAGTCAAGACTCTCCACACAGATATAAAACCTCTGGCAAAAATGATGGGATGACCAGTCTGAGTGGATGTTCATTCACAGACATGACCATCATCATTTCGAATGGAAACTTTCTGGCTTCAAGAAAAACTAAAGGAAATCAAGTAGAAAAATGCGGTAGTCAGCCACAGTTACATTTTCATACCAAGCAGCAGGAAAAATTTCGGGAATCACTCAATTCTGAGTTGGAATAAAACCTACACACTTTTGATTTCACCTGCATCGGATTAGATGTACTAATTAGTCTGCAGTTAAACAGGAGTGATCACACCTTGGAGAGCTATTGCACCATGTGGACTTATATGAATCATGGCTCCATGTCAACTGAAACAAAGGAGACGACGATCAAACTGTTTGAAGAAGGTAAACCATCATGCAGTGTTGCGACAGATGTTGGTTGTTCACAGTCAGTTGTGTCTGAAATCTGGGCCAAGTACAAACAACATGAGGTCGTTAAAGGCAAACATAGTTGTTGACCAAGGTAGACGTCAAAGACTGAAAACTTAAAGCAATAGGGGGAAAAAAAACAAACAGCAAAACAAATGAGAAATAAATGGGAGCAAACTGGAATAGGATTGACATACAGAAAAGCTAAATGCAAAGCATCATTAACACCTAAACGGGGAAAAAAATAAGGCTACGTTTACCATGCAGTGGGAAGTAGTGAGGTTAATAAAGATAAAGACTCCGTCCAACCTCTTAATAATCCACAACAAACTTTATTAATTGGTACTGATCCTCATCAGAGCTTTTGAGATTGCTGATCGCCTCACCTTCTGAAGTGACGAGAGTTCAGAAAGCAGCAAAACATGCAACTGTGCAGTACATTGTCGCTGGCCATTTTTTCATGCCATCCTACGACCCCGCAACATGATTAGGAAGCAGGATCGAAATGTTTTTTTTCTGCTACTTCTTTTGTCGGTATCGGCATCAGTTTGGAAAAGCAGCAAGTTATCGGTTATCGGGTTCAGTGGAAAAATAACAGTTGTCGTGCGTCCCTAAGTGACTCCATCATTTGTTTCCGCTGCTTGGTTTAAACAAGTCACTGTTAATGACTACATTTTTTTCATGAATCAAATGTTTCTTAAGGTCAGAAAGTTGACATTTGAAATTATTACAGTCTTGTGTCATGTCGGTGCTCTGCTTTTTTGTTTTGTTTTTTCTCCGAATTCCAACAACTGAATGAACATCCCATGAGACTGGTGATTCCATCATATTTGCCAGCGGTTATACATAGTATAAGATCTCAGCAAAAGTCACTAGATCTCCACAGATGATCAATATATTGAATATTTCAGCTTTTTCTCAGGGAGCGCTGGGGGCGGGGAGGGGGGGGGGGTGGCCTTAACCAAAGTGTCTAATAACCAATGTAACTCTTCAGTGGCTTTGCATTGACAAAACATTCCTGCCGCCTGAGGTCATACAGCCACTGAAATCTCTGCCCCAATGGAGTAGCTTAGAGCACTGGACAGTAACCAGCCACAATCGGTTTGTTTTTTTTTTCAACCAAGACACACCCGACTGTTTTAGGCAATAATCAAACAGTTAAGCCAATGGATGGAGTTCCATAATCCACCTTCTGGTGAACTGTGAATAGACAGGTCTGGTTTGGGCACTCCTGTTCTTATTCTAAGTGTGTACTCCATCCATGCACGGCACCACACTGCCCCTAAAAGCCCGAGACGGCAAAGAACAGCCAATAATTTACTTTTGTTTTTTTCCAATTGCTATTATTGTAGTATACTCGATGTACCTTCTTACCAATCTATTTTCTCGTTGTATTTTGAAGTAACATTTAAAGTTGAACCTTCAAGGGTTCAAGGAATTTTCCTTTCTTCAACATTCAAGGATATCAAGATCCAAGGACTTTTTTTGTCGTACCACCACACATTTGCACATGACATGGCATAAAATACAATACCCGAGATCGCAGGTTAGCCTGGTAAATCTCAAGACTTGTGGTTAAAAAAAACAGAATATTAAATAAATATGACAAAGAGAAATGCTTAAAGACAGTCTAGCTTGTCTTTAATATCAATCAGCATGAACATGCAAGACGCTTGAATTTCACAGGTTGCTGACAAGATCATTTTGTACTCTGTTCAATGTGCAGGGATGAAAAGGCATGAGGCTAAGATGATGATTTTGAGTAGTGGAGTTTAAGTACCGGTAGTTGAATAAATACTGTTTTTCAAATCAATGAATAATCAAATGTGGTGTCAATCTCAATCAAAATAATTGTGATCATTTTTGACATAATCGTCCAAGCCTAGGTGATGCTGTACTAATAGCTTCTTGTCCTTCTTTTAACGCTGCATTCTTTACCTTTTTTTATTTATTTATTTTTTTCTCCTTTTGTGGCTCGTGGCCCCCGGCTGGCCCGGAAATCCCCGCCTTCCTCATAGGCCAGCCCACCCCTGCGATTTTGGGGTGAGTTAATTAATACAATATTTATCAAATAATTGATGGCCCAATTCAAATTTGAAACATCTGAATCATTTCCAACAAAAACTATAAAAATAACGCTATACAAACTGTGATTATCTTTCCTGATTCGTTGGACTGATTGCATCAGCTGAAATTTTTTTGTCCTTTTCATCTAAATCTAAATACAATGGCATGATCTTCAAAGAGCAGAATCAAAATCAAAATGCTATTAAAGCTTCTGCAATGTTGCAATCTTCACGTGTTATTTGTTTTATGCCATCTGATTCTATCATTATTTTAATTCATGTCGCTTGGCGGGCAATGATTCAGGCAGGCTGTTCGCTGACACGAGACTGGAAACACTGACTTTGCCAAGTGACGACAAACAGGAACCTTCGAGGGAAGAACATGCTTGGTGCTGGCAGGACTTGTGAGACTGTACAAACTCAACAGCTGAATGGAAAATGAAACTTTAGCACCTTGCGTTCATCCCTCAAACTAAACAGTGTCCAGACCTTGTCGACAATTGATATCCATGAAGTTACGTGGTAGGCAAAGTTAAAACGGCAAAGAAGGGAAAAAAAAGCAAAGGCCTTATCTATTGTGGTCATGTTCTATGAAATATATCTGGAATGGACAACTTGTGCAGGATTGCAGAATAGAAATAATGGACAAGAAAGAAATTCAGCGTGCCAGTCACTCAATGCAGGCGACAGCAGCATGCGCTGAAGTACGGCGAAGTGATAGGGCAGTGCAGATTATCACTTCCCCATCTCATTTTACTGTTGCTCCCTTCTCTAAATAAATCTCTGCCTGAAATGAGCATGAAATCAGCTACTCTCCAGACTGTCATTGTTACATGGGAAGATTTCCGAATACTGTTTCCCGTATATTTTGCTTCTATTGATTTTACTTTTCTCATGGTATGTACATTACATGGGCTAGAATTTCCGCCCCGCCATCCTATAACCTGGCAAATTGCTCTCAAGATGAAATGTGAGACCTACATTATAAGGCCAGTGCTTCCCCACATATGCAACTATCTAAGGCGGGCCACCACAAGTTCATCGATTTTCGAGCTACCTGAAAGTCTGTGTTTTTTTTTTTTTTGTCATTTAGAAATGAGGCAATATGGTTGACTAATGCCAGCTAAGACAGAGGCGCAAGGTTGTGGCATGCTGCGTTTTATGAATCTAGGCAGGACAGTGAAGACATGCCATCTGCATAGCCTGCGCTCCCGTAATGCAGCAGCCAATACCACTGGACTCTAGTGACTACAGGCGAGTGGGATTCATTAAAAAAAAAAAAAAAAAATTCCAGCAGCTTACAGCTCTACTCTACGGTGTTCTTTTTTTTTGCTGTTTTTGAACTATTTTTATGCTTGTTTGCAGAGATGGACATTCCATCAGGACTGATGTCACTTAAGTGTATTATTACCCTAAATCAGGGGACTCAAACCCAGGTCAAATGATCAGGGCCGTTATCAGGCTATTTCAGAACTTGCTGATGAGTTGATTATTTGAATCAGGTGTGCTGCAGAAGGAGGGACGAAAAACATGCAGAAAAGCGGCCCTTTGAGATAGACCCTTGCCCTATCTTGAATCTGAATGTCTGCAGTTGAAGGACATCTTGTTGGCTTCATTTCAGATCCATTGTGGTGTTGCAGTGAGAGACAAAATGATGTAAATTGTGTCCGAGTCCCAATATTTATGGACATGACGGGAAGTATTCATCAATGCTGCTCGCAACATAAATTTGGAGAGGTTTACAAAGTGATTTTTTTATTCATGAGCTGAGCACATTCTCATCTGATTATCATCAAGAGATAATAATATCCCACATAATTATTCCTCCTCCACCCCTAGGGTCAAACCGAGGCACCTTTTTTTAGAAGAATCTCATGCTAAAACACCAAACCAAAAAGCATGACCGCAAAACTGTAACATTAATTCAACTCAACTGGATTTATCGAGCACTTTAAAACAACCACCGCTGTATACAAAGTGCTGTAGATGAAGCAAAAGTAATTTACACAACAACCAACAATAAAACAATAAATGAATAACAAAGACAGTGGGAAAACATAAAAAGAGTCAAACTAAAAATCTAAGCTCAACATCAAGCGAACAAAAATACTTTTATACTTTGGTCGAAAGAAATGTGTTACTTTATCATGTTATCCGATAAGTGTAATAATGTCAACAGTTGTCTATTTTTTGATGTAATATGTAGTTAGTTTTATTTAAGCATCGTCGCATTTTGAGTGTTCTATGAAAATCCAAATCCGACTGCTTTAGTTTGGGTTGTAAACAGTGTGCAATCACACACACACACACACACACACACACACACACACACACACACACACACACACACACACACACACACGCACACACACACACACACACACACACACACACTCCAGACAACAGCCGGACACCCACCACTGCAAATAGATTCCGGTCCAGTGGGAAACAGTCAATGCCTCTCCAGGATTTACACTGGTTCCTCTGTGTCTTTCTCAAATCAAAGTGAAGTCAGACTCAGCCATATAGCTATATTCATTTTCCTGACAATGTTTGGAGGACAAATCATCGACCTGACCAAAACCAAAATACTGATCAACCAGCAGCAGAACTCAGACGTCCGTATGTTCAGAGCAATTGGTCCACGCCACACCACATCACAATGTTAATTCCACACACTCGATACACATATCTAAGATATTACGACAACTTGAAAGGTGGATGGAGGACAAACATAGCAACACAGTAGTGTGTTATCCTGATGTAATTGTAGAGGGTACAGTAGCTCCAGTTTTACAGGAAAGCCCAAATTAGCAGCGATTGCAGCTTTGAGATAAGACAAACAAATGGGAGGTGGGGTTTTTTTGTTAGTTTTTTTTCCAGGGTTTGCCTTTTGACCTGTTCTCTGAGGAAGAGCAGCCACACCCCTCAGGGACCTCAAAGTCAACAGAAACATGAACGTGCAGGAGGCTCTGTTTAGTTTAACAGCCATTTATTATCTCAGAAGATTTTATTCATACCTTTTATGTAACTGAGCGGTGTGTAGCTCATGGAGTCAGACCTGCCATTTAGGGCAGTTTTTAACTAACCGCATCTTCTGGCAGAGCTGGACAGAATTACTGTGAAAGGTATTCTGAGTTAACACACCTCCTCCATCTTTGGTATCCCTGACTCAAATGAGATGAAGGGATTTGCTTAGCAGGCGTGATGCAATTTCAGTGTGTTTGCAAGTCCTGAAATAACTTTTTACTTTAAGGAGCAGTTTTGCGAATCAATGACTTAACTTTCTGATTTTGAGGAGTAATCTTGGTTAATCCCAGGAATTTAAGGAAGGGGTTTATTAAACAACAAAAATATGACAATGAATTGGTTTCCTTTTTTTTAAATATAACGAGCATGTTTTATTTCTTGAATTTACATTGAGAATAGCAGCAAACTGCATTTTTTTTTTCTCTAGAAACTTTCTCAGTGGAGCAAATTCAAATACAAATACTTTGTATTTCTTGAAGGGCTTGTATGTTCCATTAGACAAGCTAAACTGTTTTTTCGATTAAAAAAAAAAAAAGATCTATCCATCCATTCATCCATGTATTTTCTGATCTCCTTTCGGGGGGTGCTGGAGCTTATCCCAGCCGTCTTCGGGAAGAAGGCGGGGGACACCCTGAATCGGTTGCCAGCCAATCGCAGGGCACAAGATGAGATCTACTGTAGTGTAATTTTAAGAAATGCTATTGTACAAATCTCAAAAGTCAAAATTAAAACTCAGGCCTGTCGACCTGAGCAATTGATGGAATAATTTGTTTGTGACAGCACTACTTAGTCCTTGGCATGTTTAGCCACACTAAAAGCCAAGGCGAAGCTTGTTCCTTGCTAGTTGGTGTGGCGCAAAAGGGGACAGTTGAAAACGCTTAATGTGTGTGTGTGTGTGTGTGTGTGTGTGTGTGTGTGTGTGTGTGTGTGTGTGTGTGAAAAAGCTTAACGTGGCTTATATTAGAAAAAAAAAATCACCACCAAAATTCACTTATGCCCACTTCAACCTCTGAAAAGATCGAAGCAATCAAATTGTCACATTATTTTGGATTTTATGGCCGTTACGTCTTTTCCTCATTGAGTGACATGAAGCTTGAGTGGAAGGCGGTCAAATTATGACTCGCAACCTGCAATGCAGAACCGGTTATTTTGAGCTTTGAATTTTGCAATTTCCAAGACTGTGTGTGAGCGGGTAGAAAACCGTAAGAACCTTCGGCTGTCAGAGTGTGAGTGCAAGCGTGTGCATGCGTGTGGGCATATGTCAGAGAGAGAGAGAGAAAATGGAAGAGGAAGCGAGCATGCATAAAGTGCATTCACCCCCGAGTGTCAGCTGTGAGGGGTGACCTGTCGAGGCATTCCTGGACTTTGTGGTTGGTGACTGTCGCACTGGCTCCAGTTGCTCTGAATACCACAGGCTACCAATAAAGTCACAGCCTTTCAAGTGCCAGGAAACGATTGACAAGGAACAAGGCAAGACAGCCCACACATGCTCACCATCAAACATCGGTGCTCACCATGCAACACCAAGCAACAAATCAGGTGTCAGGGGGATTTTCATTCCTATTCTCTTCCAAAGTAATACACCTTCATAAGTCCCCTTGGCAGTACAGAAGAAATAATTCCACTGCTCCTTTCAACAGAGCGCCACATAGAGGTTTGAACACGGTGAAGAAAAAAAAATGTTCTGACAATAAAGACGTCCTGGCTACAAACTGAAAAAAGAAGGACCAAATAATGGTTGATGTAAAGTTACACATGCACAAATGTCATTGAAACAATGAAATGGAAGAGTTGAGATGCTTGGGTGATGAGATGATGTAACTTTTTTTTCCCCCCCAAATAGGAAGGTGGCAATTGATGGATTAATCTTTTCAACCATTGTGCAAACCGCTGATCCTCACGAGGGTCGCGGGCATGTTGGAGCCTGTCCCAGCTGTCTTCGGGCAGTAGGCACGGATACAGCGATTCGCAGGGCACAAACACACACAAACAACCTTGACACTCTCACACCGAGGGAGTGTTCATCCATCCATCCATCCATGCATTTTCTGATCCACTTCATCCTCACAAGGGTCGCGAGGCGCGCTGGAGCCTATCCCAGCTGTCTTCGGGCAGTAGGCGGGGTACACCCTGAACCGGTTGCCAGCAGATCGCAGGGCACACAGAGACGAACAACCATCCGCACTCCCACTCAAACTTAGGGACAATTTTGAGTGCTCAATCGGCCTGTCATGCATGTTTATGGAATGTGGGAGGGAAACGGAGTACCCGGAGAAAACCCACGCAGGCCCAGGGAGAACATGCAAACTCCACACAGGAAGGCAATCGAACGTGGTACCTGCTGATTTATTAAATTTTGTGTGTCTATCAAGGTATGACAAAAATCTGTAATATTAATTTGACATTATTGCAGATAACTATGCAAAGCAAGAGATCCAAGCAGTGAAGTCATAAACTGCCCTACCTAATTTTAAAGATTTTAACTGGATAGGGAAATGTGTGGATTTATGTGCATGCAGTTGGACCAACAACGGTAGCAGTTTTGTTTTGTTTCTTTTAAAAGCGAAAGTAGCTTGTTTTCTGCCATTAATTAACAGTGCATGTCGGACAGGAAAGATGTCAGCTTGGGGGAAGCCTCGCTTTGGAGCTCTCTCGCTCCCATAAAAGGCCCTGCAGGAATCCAGTACAATACTGTTATCATGCCCCACAGTAGTCTTTTCCCCAAGCTGTATGCCAGTGCTGATCAATGCAAGCCACCAGAATGCTTATGCCAAGAAAAAGATAAATGTAAAACATAAAATGGACAACATGTTTTGGCTATGCGCTTCTGACACAGCAGGACAAACACAGGAAGCAAACAAAACCTTATCCATGTGCACTGTGGCTAACTTAACAAGAAGCTCGGAGTGGAGTTTTGCTTGTGCTGCTGTGGAACTGCATTCTATGACAAATTAGTTTCTGATTTGCATACCACATAACTGACTTTACCTGACAGAGTGTATCCTTTGTTGTTGGATAGATCGAGCGCTTTACGCATGTACCGTACACACAAAGAAAACAAACTCATATGCAAATACCATACATGGCAATGTCGAGTGATGAAAAAAGTGAAGGGGGCGTGGCCTGGACAGGGCGTGGCCTGGACGGGGCGTGGTTACTTACAAAAGTGGCACTAAACATGCTGAAGATGAAGTGTATTCAATTTACACACAATTTGAAACTTAAAAATTTGAAACAGAAAAAAAAAATCCCAAGATTGTTCACTATTCTTTCAAGTGAAAATTTGTGCAATTTTGCTTATACATTCCTAGTGAGCACCAATATGTAACTCCAAATTTCCTGCTCAAAATCAAAACTAAAAAAGTAAACACATTCCCTGCCATATTTAAGATTTGTTCATGACTTGTATTCATAAAGTGTTGTGTAAATGTGATAAAAAGCTGTTGATTCTTACCTCATACAGTGATAGTGAATATTTATTATGCATACAATTTATTATGCCTAACCGTGCTTTATTATCCAAGACAAAACGTGAATTATCAATATGAATATAAAACGCAAATAAAAACAAATAAATGTTATCATGCTGTTGCTACAAATGCATACCAAATAAAATTGAAAATATCATCCTCGTATATTTGAATAAAAAAGTATATACCTCGGAGTGTACCTGTCTATCGGCGAGGGGCGTCAGTGGAGCAGATTTCGTTGCTTGGTACTCCAGCGCGTAACGTCTTTAGTTGTATCCGCTGGCGAAGTTTGTTTGAAAAATGCCGATCCCAAGGAATAATTGCTCCGTCGAATGGCGATTTTGTCGGCATGTTTTTTCACTTTTGTTGCATGATCTGTCAGTGCCACGCATCCACGGGAGCCATAGTTAATTAAGTCACTATAATACACACAATAAGCTTTGCCTGCTACGCGTACGTCTGGTTTCTTCAAAATTGTCCAAGAGCTTCTGTAACTTCGTCGAACTTGGAACCAATTTTAACCTTTACAGTGACTTTTCTGTCAAGCCAGTCCCATCGGAATTTATTCTTGACGTTTGAGTCAATTTCTAGGATTGAAGACTCCTGATCTTTCGTCAAAAATTTCATAATTCCGCTCAAAACGATCCGAGAACAATGAATTTGCGAGACGAAGAGGCCGCCATGAATCAGGTAAAACAATATGTTACATGCAATTTGATTGGTCCAATCGCTTGTAGTTAACCAATCGCTGGGCCGTATATAATCGAGCTAAGACTCCCGCAACAAATAATGCCTTCAATGATCTGATTAGTTGAAGCTTTCATACACGTCCAATCGCAGGGCTGTTTACAAACGGAAAACAGAGAGACTGTTCGGGAGAGCTCGTGAAAACTCGACGATAAGGTATCTGACCGCCCCTAAATTTTTCTCAACGGATTTAGACGATTCACAAAAATGATCAATTTAAGAAATAAAACGGCGGATTTCCGCGGATCCGCGGAAAATTGCCATGTATGAAATACACACACTGTTTTTCTATGTTGTACTACTGCTACTTTTCTACCCAGGACCGAATCTTCCGCCGGCTTTTTCTACTCTGTACCTTACCCTGAGCTAGCCGGCCATGTCAGAGACCTTGAGATCATATGAATTCCAAAGGCTTTATTACTGTTGAGCTACTCTAAGAGAAGTGAGGTCAAAGAGAGGATGTCACACATAACATCATCCCTAAGAAGGCGGAAAATCATCGACACGACACTGGCAGATGGGAAAAGCTGACTTGTAACCACCCACCGAGAGCTAGTTTTGAAATACCTATAAAATATACATGAATGC
>NW_017806059.1:670585-674939 GCF_001891065.2 Hippocampus comes | reverse complement strand
AAAAAAAAAACACACTCTCTCTCTCTCTCTCTCTCTCTCTCTCTCTCTCTCTCTCTCTCTCTCTCTCTCTCTCTCTCTCTCTCTATATATATATATACACATATATACACACAGTAATCCCTCGTTCATCGCAGTTAATGGGGACCAAAACCACCCGCGATAAACGAAAATCCATGAAGTAGCATCCAATTAACATAAACAGGTCAAAAAAATAAAATAATTTTTTTTTTAAGTCCGCAAACGGTCCGCGAGAAGCTGCAAAACAACAGTGAGTCACATAGAACAACATATACAGTACTGTACTCCATGTATATTAAAAAAATAATAATAATAATAATTCTTTTTTTTATATGTTTGAAAAAATCCGCGATGCACTGAACCCGCGATAAACGAACCGCAAAGTCGGAGGGATCACTGTGTATATATATATATATATATATATATATATATATATATATATATATATATGTATACAAACACACACACACACAAACACATTCATTTTAATTTGCCACTGTCGCAAGCTTTAATACAAAATTAAAGGATGATTAAAACACCTTTTTCATATGGGGAATGATGGCAAAATAACTATTAAGTAAATAATGCTGAGGTGGATGTAAAAAGTCCATACACCCCTGTGACTTTATTTTTTTTGTGTGATAATTAAAAAAAAAAAAAAAGGCGACCCAGATCAATTAGATCAAAACTCATATTCACTACAATCGGGGAAAACAAATATTTTCAAGAGGAACGTTCAAAATAAACAACTGAGATAATGCACTTACTTATCACTGCGAAGTTTGTTTTCTTCACAATTAATTAATCACATTCAACTCATGTCAAATGGAAGATTTAAAGTGCCTCCAATTCACCCCTAAGTTCAGATGTCCTTACTTTTACTGACTTATTATGTCATTTATAACTTATTATTTTATTTTCTATCTGAAGCCTGAAGGTTTTGTTTTAACGGCAATTGATATTTTGCAGTGCTCAAAATAAGTTGCACGGCTCATCGAGCACGTTAATGATGGAAGATGCTTTGAAATGAATGGTTATTGGTCTCTTTTTTTTTTTTTTTTTTTTAATACCACAAAAAAATGGCCTTAAACGCCTGTGTCGACATCTTACAACCACAGTTGATTATTTTCAGTGCAGCTTGTCAATTAAGCTTTTGTGCTTCTGGACTGTCATTTGTACAAGTATGTACAGCCAATGAGTAATGGGATATTTCAATGACTTGAGTAAACAGTCTAGCTTGCCAAAAATACCTTTGATTAGTAACTAATTGGATGATTGAAAATGTCCCTGGCAATAATGGGGTTATTTCAAGCCCGGCATACCAAAGGAAAGGGCCGTGTAGAACACCCGCTTTGGCAAAATATGGATGACAGGCATGGTTGTGCTCCATCAGCAGTCCACCCAGCAGAACAGGGTAATCCCCATTCCGTGGCCCTGGAACATTGGCTTCAGCTGCTGTTAGTACACGTTGCCTAAGAAGTCGACAGGAGGACAGCCAGGACCGCTTCAATTTAGGGTAGGCGATGCCAGTAAGTAATATTAGAGGTAGCATACTCATTCACGATATTATAAAAAGGCTTGGGTGATATTTTTAGAAGGGATGGACATTGTTTCCTTGGTCGAGTTGGGGGACAAATAACTGTCGATTCATCGGCTCATTGTCAGAGGTGGGAAATGCAGATCCAGAAAGTAAAAATTCTGCCACGGTTTGGCTTTAGCCACAGGTGCTGCTTCTCAACTGGCAGGTAAACTCGCGTGTTTACATCTGGAGTTAACATCTCTGCTCACTGTCATTGAAAAGAATCATAATAAGGGGGGGGGGGGGGGGGAGCCTGGGGGGGGGGAAGCACTTATTGAATGTTCTGAATTCCTGATTCGATGCCAATGAGATGTTGAGTAATGCTGACTGGGAAGTTGTCGTGGTGAGGATGTAGCTCAATTTCCCATGGTTGATTCCCAAACTGTATTTTTTTAGACTGCAAACCAGTTGAGAGTGACGCAAAGGATTCCATTTTGAATCTTTTGCTCGAAGGCATAATAATCAAGCAATTAACATCGAGCAGGATGCTCGACCTTAAGAGGATGAGTGTCATTCTGTATCATCCTCAATAAATAATGATGAGGATAAAATATAACGTGGGCATTTACCCAGTCTGGTTTAAAAAGGCGGCATCCACATTGAATCAATAAGTCAGTGCCTTCGTCTGGGTAAATACTGCAGTGATTCAATCAAATTTTCAGCTGGCAGCTAATTCATTTAAGCTTTTAACTTTGCTTTTCATTTTCTAAACCGACTGCGCTCATAGTAAGACTTTACAAGAAGCGCAAAAAAATCGGTGAAGTCCGCAGAGAAAATCAGAACGGCTTTGATGAAAGTCTGATGAACTGAAAGATGAAAAGCAAGTGGTTGCTTTTCACGTCATCAATGTGCCTTAATAAGGAGCGCATACAGAAACAACAGTGATTGTGTCTCGCAGTGAACAGAGTGGAACGTCTGGAAGATAAACAACTGCCACAGAGCGAGCTCCAGCTTCCTATAACCTTGTAAAGAAGTAGCACAACAAACAGAACACTGATTCATGTTAACAGCCATGAATTCTTGGAACGACTTTGCTCTCTCCTCTTACAAATTGTTGAGTCAGTTCCTGAATTGAAGAGACTAATAATCAGTCTATTATTTTGATGAGCAATCAGCCTCCTCTCTGCATACTCTTTTCTTTTTCAAATTTGACAGCGACACATATTGAGATGATAAAAAGAAAGCCTACATTGAACTGAACAGCAATATCAAGTCATACCAGAAAGACACTGCTATTAAAAATGAATATCATGTCGATACCAAGAAAAAAACCTGAGTGTGACGACACAATTTGGCTCAATATTTATCAAATCGCTTGATAATAGGAGTCGCTATACAATCATCAATGACTTCAACACCCACTGAGTCGAACCATTGTATGTGCCTACACTTTTTAACCTTCCCATGGGAGAAGCCCTCCAAAAAAGCGGTAAAAGACAAACTATGCATGGGGAGACAGTCAATTTATCTCACCCATGAAGGCTAAAACTTTTATCCACAAATGTAACTTTCTCACTTTTCTACAAGGCAAACTAACACGCAAGTAATTTCCAAAGTGTCAAAGGGGACCAAAAGTCGTGCCTTTGGGTGCACCAAGGGTGATAACACAGTTCAATGTAAAATGATGTATGTTCTGTCACGGGTTCAGATGACGCCATGTCTGCGCGAAAAAAAAAAAGATCAGAAAACCATTCAGTCCTAATCTCCGATCTGATAGCTTCATCAGGATCAGAGGTGAGCAGTGCAGGCTTATTGCTACAGCCACACATCAAAGTGGAGCACTTCTGTGGAAGACGGTGGACTTTTGTAATCCTCAACACACAAGAGTGACAGAGAACATATGTACTAATCAATAATCAATAGTTACCCCGCAAGTCCAAACACGCCAAACATTAAAGGCAAATATAGAATCGACATTTTCAGTGTCAACAACCTCACAAATACATCAGAACTAACGCAAACCCGTTGAAATCTGTCTCCCGTCACACATCATGCACAAGATGCCATCCGACAGGCTCTCACCTTTATACTTCTCTCTGACGCTTTCATAAGCCTGGATGAAGTCCTGCTCCTCAGCGTCCGGAGGCAGGTAGGCGGGTTCATACACGGCCATGCCAGCAAGCTCACCCTCTTCCCTTCTTGTCCCGCAAGTCTACTTCTTCCTCTTTGAATTAGTTTGTGTCCGAGCTTTTGGGAGTTTGTGAGGAAGTCTGTGCTGCTCTCTATCAGCTCTCTCAGCCGTGTGTGAACCCTACACAGCTGCCAACTTCATTCCATGACCAAGCTTCGGGGGCGTGTGCGCGCGCGCGCGCCCACACACACACACACACACACGCACACACACATACACATGCACATACACATACACACACACACACACACACACACACACACACACACACACACACACACACAAAAAAGGAGTTTAAATGTCCGGCCCCTCCTTTTAAAGATACACGGACTAGAAGGGGAGCCACTCAGTCATTGCTTACGCTTGCACAGTTGTAGGAGCAGAGTTCAAGCACTGCCCTTATTGGTAACACTTCAACTCAACCGGAATGTCATGGATGTCAGTATAGTAGACACAGAAGGTACAGCAATAAATCCTATTCAAGGAAAAAAAATGCTATCACACAAACATACTCACGTTTTTGACTAATTGCTTTTGAGTGAACACTGCCATAAACTACAACTAAGGTGATGTAGAGCAGGGGTCCCCAACCGCCGGTCCGCGGACCGGTACCGGGCAGCAGGGGA
>NW_017806059.1:653359-670164 GCF_001891065.2 Hippocampus comes | reverse complement strand
TTTCATGCAGCTCATACCATATAATTTTGTTGTATTATTTCCGTCACACCTTAAATGCCGGTCCGTGAAAATATTGTCTGACATAAACCGGTCCGTGGGGCAAAAAAGGTTGGGGGCCCCTGATGGAGAGCACTGCCAAGGCAGAACAATGGTGGTAACATTTAACTGAGCAATGAAATCATTGTACCCAATTGCGTATTCTTCTTGAATGCTCATTACTAACGCCATAAGGAGGCTGATGAACATTTTTTTGGATAACTTGGCCACAATGAATGTGGAATGAACTAGAGTACAGGTAATTCTTTCACTTGAATGACTAATTCGAAACGTACATTACACAAGAAATTTGCAATGACCAACCAACAGTTTCCAGGCATTTACTGTAAGGCGTAGAAAAAAAAGTAGTGTGTTTCCGGTAACCCGACCGACCGAGAATTTCTACGTCGAAAAAAAAACTTTACGGTCGGCATTTTTTTTCAAATAACCCTCTACATTTTTGTGTAGAGGGTTTACATCGGTGCAAACTCTCGCGATATTCACGTTGAGCGCGTGCGTCGTTTGCCCTGTCGTCTGTCAACAACATTGAAACATGGCGGCGGCCGCAATCTCCGACGACAGTTTAAACAGTGTTTTCTGTGTTACAGTCGCATGCTCGCACAGCAGATGCTGCACTGATTCGCCCGTCGATCTCCCGCTCTCTCCTGCCCTCACTCATGAACAAGACTCCAAGAACTCCTCCACTTGGGGCAAGATCTCATCCCGACCCGGAGAGGGCACTCACCCATTTTCCGTCTGAGGACCATTGTTGCAGATTTGGAGGTGCTGATTTTCATCCCAACCGTTTCACACTCGGCTGTGAACTGCTCCCGTGAGAGTTGGAGAAGCCAACAGCATATCGTCTGCAAAAAGCAGCGATGCATTACTGAGGCCACCAAATTGGATCCCCTCACTGCCCCGGTTGCGTCTAGAAATTCTGTCCATAAAGCTTATGCCTTGGCGGAGTCTAACCCTCACTGAAAACGATTCCGACTCACTGCCATTAATAAGAAACAAACTCTGACATCGTATGGTACAGGGACCGAACAGCCTGTATCACTGGGTTCGGTGCCCCATACTCCCGATGCACTCTCCACAGAACTCCCCGAGTGACATGGTCGAATGCTTTCTCCAAGACCACATGTAGACTGGTTGGGTCCTGACAGTTAAATGGCTACAAGAGGGTGACAAATTCCGATATAACCACCATCATGGGAATCCGACACCTTGAAATAAGGCCACTTTCGGCCAGCTATGTGGTTTCAGTACTCACCCATTCCTAAGAACAATCAATGTTAACGTCAAACGTTCCCTAAGTACTTCAACTCACCCTAGCATGTGCTGAAGATTACTGAATGAGAGATCTCTTCAATCCTGCTTTTTACACCAACAAAAAGCATCGGCTAAGTGCATCTTTGGGCATAGAATGGAATGAAATAATTAAAAAAAAAAATACTTTACCTACGCCAAGGATGGACAATTTAAATGATGGGGCTACAATTTCCCATCAGCTCAACTGGGGCGCCGCACAGGACTGTGCACTCCATAAACAGATGTATAAGAACATTTCATGTCCACTTGTTATTGAACCAAATGTATAGAGGAGTCTCTTTATATATGTTAATTTCCAAATGCAAAAACAAAGATCATTGCTCAACAACAAAAAATAACCACACATTGTGATGTACATATTTTTTCCTGTCCAAAGGGCTACTTTGCATTGAAAACCGCATTCAAAGGTGGCGCAAAACATGACATCAATATTAAGTGGGAGAACCATGTGTAAAGTTTTTTTTTCCTTAAAAAGCTTGTTTGAGGGGGCTCCACAGGTTTCATGTAAAAAGTGTGTGTGTGTGTGTGTGTGTGTGTGTGTGTGTGTGTGTGTGTGTGTGTGTGTGTGTGTGTGTGTGGCGGGGGGCAGAAAGAAACTGAGAAACCACTGCATTATTTGAACCAAGCTTACATGGGTGTGCCAGTTATAGTCCTAACAGAAGGGTTGCATCATGGCGAAAGGAAATCCCCGCAGCCTAAATTCTTGACAGTCCAACTTGGCACCAATCAGGGCTCTTTCCTGGTTGATTCTGCATGGTCAGTTCAAACGCTGACTGCCACTTTGTGTGTATGTTGAGTCCAGAGTATTCTTCTACTGAATCTTTTGAAAGGCCGTGACTATGGACATATACTCAGATGGGATGGCACGCAGTTTTACAGAGTACAATTTGGCACGGTCAGGAGAGGAAAATGTATTCTGATGGAATGAGTTTTTTTTTTTCACATTTTGCAATTGACTTTGCTCACATGACAGAGACTTTTTTTTCTGCCTGGTTAAGCCGGAAATCTACATTACAGAACAAAAGACAATCCACACCAGTACTGTACTTAACAAAATAAAGGCATACTGTACAACCCTAACCAAGGCATCTGATAACATAATGTTGCTATAATAAATAATAATAATAACAACAACAACAACCATAACTATACTGGAGTCACAGTACAGAGAGGAGGTTGAAAATGTAGTGAACTGGTGCAAATATAATTTTTGCATCATTGTGCAGAAGACCAATGAGATGGTGGCTGACTTCAGGAAGAACAGACACCATCTCCCCCGCTGAATATTGCAGGAGGAGCAGTGGAAGTGGTGTCCAGCTACCAGTACCTTGGGGTAAAGGACCTGACCCGGAGCTTAAACACTTCTTGTCTGCTGAAGAAGGCTCACAAGGGGCCGAACTGGGGAGTTGTATCTCGAAGAGTTTCGACTGATGTTTGGTCCACACATCAGCCTCAGAAAGGCTCTTGAACGGGTGGTAAAGGCTGCTAAGAATATTGCGGGGAACAACTTTCCCAACAACCACAGAAAGCTTCACCAGCAGATACCGAAACAAGGTTCTCTGCATCAAGGACCCAAGCCAGCCGAAAACAATACCTCTCCCATCACCTCGCCTCAGGCAGGAGGCAACAGAGCATCCAGACAGGTACCAGCAGGCGGAGGAAGATTTTCTTTCTGAAAGCTGTTAACTGCTAAACTCAAACATAGACCCAACATCATTCCTCCCATGCGTATTCATACAGTACGTGCACATTGAACACTTTGTTCTTGAACAATCTATTCTTTCTGTCAAGTACAAAATGACCTTGTACAAACCCCAATTCCAATGAAGTTGGGATGTTGTGTAAAAACATAGGTAAAAACACAATACAGTCATAGTTTTCAACCACAATCCGTTCCAGAAAGCTGTTCGAAAAGCGGTTTGTTCAAAATCCGAAACTATTTTATTAGCCCATGATTAGGATACACTATGCAGAAATAACCAAAAAAAAAAAAAACAGGCAGATTTGCGTAAATCACAACAAACACGTCTGCTCACAATGAACGTTACACGAGGAAGCGTCACTTCCTCATGTAAGGAAGCCGAGAGGAGTATTCGGCGTATTCGGGTTTGCTGAGTTTGGTCGAAAACCGGTTTTCGATCGTAATGTGAGGCGTAAAAATCTCAAATTTTCTGTTCAAAATCCGATTTGTTCGATAACAGAGACGTTCGAAAACCGAGGATTGACTGTACAATGATTTGCAAAACCTATTATTTTTTTAATTTGGATTAAAATGTTCAAGATAAAACTAAGATCTCAGGGCGCTGTACTTACGGCGAGTACCGACAGGCCCTTCGCACTGTATTCCATATTCGTCTTTGTTTTTCATGTTTCTTGTGCAGAGCGTGCCTGTTAAGTCCAATTACCCCATGGGGATGAATAAAGTTTCCTGAATCTGAATCTGAAAATAAATATTGAAGTTTACATGCACTTTAAAATTTTTGTACTCCATACCCACAAATAAGCTACGGTATGTGCAAAAAAAAAAAAAAAAAACAAGTGACGTGGTATGACACGTTTAATTGCCGTTTTAAATATCTCAAAATTGTCAACATTTACTCCTATTTGTGTAGTTTTGCTTCTTACTGAATCAATATTAAATAAAACTCAGGGCTTGACACTGCACCCAATATGCTCGCAATGAAAATCCTTTTTTTTTTTACCTGTTCTGTCAGCCACTGCTTGTTGCAAACAAAGTTCCTGTTACAACACAATATTTTGCAACAATATCTGGAGTTACTCTCAGTCTTTACATCACACTAACCTACAAAGATGACGATACATCAGCAAAGATGGTCACGCTGTACCGCACCAAAAAAAAGAAACGACCAAATCCTGTGCAGGTGTGACCAACTGAAAAAGTTGGTCGCACCAGTTTAAAATCTTAAAATAAAAAAAGCAAAATGCATGGCCCTGGTAAAATGGTATTTGTGTAGAAATGGGAGACAGTAACACCCTACGGACAGTAGGGGTTCGTGAACGGGTCCTGCTGTGATTACCGAAAATAATACAGAATATTTGACACTGCCCCCAATTCCTTTTTATAAGTGTCAATACAAATAGATTAACCCAAAAATATAGAACAGCCCATGATTCCAAAACAGGCAAACCGTCTTCACAAATTACACAAACAACACAGCCTAACCTTAGTTTGTCTCTCAGTCGAGATGCATCATGATGCATTTCAACATTCTTCCTTGACACCAATTACTGTATGACTACTGTCTATCATTAAAATTAGGAAATAAGATTTCAAATGATAAATTGTTATCTTACAATTACCTATTTACACATGAAAATATGACTATTTAATCAACGCTCACAACAAAAAAAAATTTCAGTGTGAATTCATTTTCCCTCATTTTTAAAGTGTGCTGATAATTTGAGCAACAGCCACTGAGTGATATTATTAGCCTTCCGTAGTTGAGACTCTCAGGGGAAATCATTCACTTCCCTTCACCATGCAGGAAATAAGAATCTTAGACAGAATTACTGCTTTCTGACACACTGCTCTTGCTCTTGTTCTTGCTCACCTTTGGGGCCCAGACTCGTGCGTATCCACAAACCACCAAACATCCCTCCACTACTTCCTTTGCTGAGGTGTTTCAAGACACTTTCAAAATAAAAGCAATACTTTCAAATTAAAGCCAATCTCATGTTTTATTTTAATTTCACAACAACCTTGTGAGGGTCAATCAAGGAATCTGCTATCCAGGTCTGCTGCTGCATGTAGCCCAATAATACTTATATTTGTTTTTATTTTTTGTAACACAGCACTTGGGCTTAATAATAGCTTGAGACAGACATGCATGCGGGAACCTGATCTGTCGGCAGCGCTATCCGATCTGTTGCGGAAGTCATACATCACTGGATGGTACTCTGCTGCCTGCATGATGTTGTTATTTTAAAACATTGTCCAAAAAACAAACAAAGAAATCACCCCCACCCACTCACTTATCCCCGCTAGGGTTGCAGGTGAGCTGAAGCCAATCCCAGCTAACTTTAGCTGAGGTGTGGCTGCAAACTTGAAACTGGTCCCCAGCCAATTGCAGGGAGCATATTGTACACACAAACAACCATTCACACTCACATTCACATAAAAGGACAATTTAGACTGTTCATTTACCAAACGGCAACATGGATGTTTTTGGTAAGTGGGAGGAAATCGGAGTACGAAGGGAAAACTCAAGCATGGGAGAGAACATGCAGGAAGGGCGAACTGCCAACCTCAGACTTGTGAGGCAGATGGAAATATCAAAAATGTTCAAATGAGAATATTTTGTCAATATTCTATACTACTATATTGCTCACCTCTAATCAAACTATATAAGGGACACTAGACATGTATAAAAAAAAAAAATAAAAAAAAAAAAGGGAATATGCATACCGTTCTCTTCAGGAATTCCCCATGACTACAGACCAATGTTTAAATAAATAAATAAAAGCTGGCACATCATTTTATGTCCCCGCCCCAGATTCCATTCTTTCTGCCAATTTCTCTGATGGCGTATGTCAGAAACATATTGATGAGATAAAGGGGAAAGTGGAAATGTCACGGTTGTAAAGAACAGATGAAATAAAGACGTTCTGTCTGCTTGGCTACATCACAGGCCATCAATTATATTGTCTCAGTGCACTGTAACACCAGCAGTACAATGGCTACTTTATGTGGTCAATGCTATTGAAGTGAGTGTGGAAAATGAGGCACATTTTCCAGAGGAAGTGGTGGTCTTTAGGAGGAAAGCTTTCAGCCCAACAAGCACCTTTGACATAAAGTGCCACCTATTGGTCAAATAGTTTACTGCTGTCTAGATCACAGTAGCGTCAACACAGAGCTTGATATCAGTCCTGCAAAACTGCAAAGCTGAGTATCCCCTTCTTTGTATGAAGACAATCGAAGAACAAACAGCCTGTCTTGATAATTAAAACTCAAGGACAGAGAGGGTTTTTATTCCACTCTACCCCTAAGCAATGTAAATTTATTCACAAAGATCCGTTAATTCCTTCGTCCATGAGACATGGACAGGGAATACGACTGCTCCAAACGTTGTGGGTGGCCACTATTCATGAAACGTGATCGGTGAACACGATCAAAGCCTTTAATGGTCGACTGATTACTCTCGTGACCAATCATTCTACATTTCATTATATATGATCAAGGAAGCCTGTTCAGAATCGTCTCCAAACTAAATGTTAGCGTTTAAATATGACACACATTCAACTCATGGTAACAGCAGCACACATACATGACAAGGATTAACATCCGAATAAATTCATGAATTAAATATATTGCGCCACGCAATGCACTCTGGGAACCGAGTGGCGAGCTCATGACGCGCCGGTGCAGTGTTCCATAAGCCAGTTTTCCATAATATGTCCCCTAAATAGTGCTGCAGGTATACAATACAATACATGCTGATTTATATGATCATTTGCAATCATTTCACACTACCGATTCATTCATAATTGCTTTTTGCTTTGGAAACAGCACTTAAATTTTGAATTCATTTTCTTCTTTGGTTATTTTTACATCAACACTTGCCATAAGTAGTGTGAATGGATCGAAGACTTGCACACTTCTACAGTGCGTAATACAAAAGTCCTTTCTGTTCCTTAACATGAATAAGTAATGTGTTTCCAGCCCCACTACGGTTGCTTTGGACATACGAGCCTATTGTCTGTACTGCGCAATATAGACCACACCTCACACTTTGATCCAGTCCCTTTGTACTTTTTGTGTCCTGAAGTTAAAATGTGTTTCCTATTTTGATCATATATCTGTTGGGAAAAGATGTACCTTGTGCTTCATGTCTAAAAAAAAATACTTTGTGTCACTAACTCATAGGGTAAATGATTTTTTTTTTTTTTTTTTTTTTTTTGTTATGTGACATTTAAAGCAGCACATTAAGCACATCAAAGTGCCAAAAAAAGTAGTAGAGTGTGCCAAGAAAGCAGAGCATTACTTACCCACACAAATTTAAATAAACTACCTGGATCAATTATCTTGTCAGGTTACAGTTTCAGAACTGCTCCTTAGGCTCTTTGGTAGTGGGAAGTTAAAAATGACTAACGTTGGCATCCGTGTTTTTTCACAGGACAGTGACAATTTGCTGGCGAACAGCCCATGACAGTGATTGTCACAGATATTTGCATACAGAGATTGGTGGCTCCTACATTCAAATGATATGTAAAAAGCACCATGACAAAAAAATCTCCTAATTCCTCATAATTTTAAACATTTTTTTTTTACTTTAGATCTGTTCCCACCTGCACCATGAATGTGTTGAGCAAGATTCTGGGTGGGTATGCATTCCACTTTATGAAACCATGACTGACGGCCACCACACAACAAGAAAATACAAAATGCTTGGTACATGAATGTGAAACTTGAACACTTATGTACATCCCTGTGTATTGCCCCTTGATACACTTCATGTCCTCCACACCGAATAACATGCAACACACGACAGGTGCGGAGTTCTTTGCTCTATTCTACTAAAAATGGATATTTAAGTTAGATTGTGAGTTTATTCAAAATATTTACACCAATCGCAAATTAAAATCAAGTGCAACATTTCTGGCATGGAATGAAGTGCTGTAACCATGTGGCAGGGTTGTAGTATTCCGAGTCCAGACTTGACGTGTTTTTGTTGTTTTTGTTGTTGTTTCACTCTGACTTGTTTCTGACTCGGCCATGGACTCACAAAATATTTTTTATCGACTCGAACAAGTCTAATTCTGTTTTTATTCCTGAAAATTATCCTGAAATGTATCCTAAATTATAAAAATAAATAAAATTACTCCCCATCAATCTTTGCTCGACATTTGCAGAAGCACCACAAAAAGAGGGAGTTTTAGTTTATTTGCACACACGGTTAATTCGGCAAAGGGCGCCATGCCATCTACTTTGAAAGAAGAGTTTTGAGCAGCGTGACATTTCTGTAATTTCTAGTCATGAAAAATTGTACTTTTCTGTCTTTCGGTTTACTCTTGAACCCATACGGACTTGGACTTGGACCTTGTGGTCTCTGACTTGACTTGGACTAGGACCTTTGTGACTCGAAAAATGTGGACTTGAGTACAAACCTGCCGTGTGGACTAATTAAGTCTAGGACAACACAGTTTTTAGAGTGAGTTTACCTGCGATGCGGATGACCGCCCTCTCAGCTGGATCCAGGACCTCCCCCAAGGCTGACGTGGAGCGTTTGGCCCATTGATGTTTGGACAAGTTCCACGGGAGTGTGTCACCTGGACAGGGGACACTGCTCCCTACTCTATCGCTCTCCCCCAGCAGGATATGATCCTTGTGACTTTCTTTTGAAGTTGCCATAATCAACCACCAGGAACGATCGAAGAGGCAAGTTGCTACTGCTCCCTAAAGCACAGAGGAAACACAGGCCCACGTCAAGATCCAAAATATACAGTCATGTTATTTGTGGGTGGCCCGGTGGCCCAGTGGTTATCGCGTAGACCTCACAGTGCAGAGGTACCGGGTTCAATTCCAGCTCCGGCCTCCCTGTGTGGAGTTTGCATGTTCTTCCCGAGCCTGTGTGGGTTTTCTCCGGGTACTCCGGTTTCCTCCCACATTCCAAAAACATGCATGGCAGGCTGATTGAACACTCAAAATTGTCCCTAGGTGTGAGTGTGAGCGTGGATGGTTGTTCGTCTATGTGTGCCCTGCGATTGGTTGGCAACCTGTTCAGGGTGTCACCCGCCTACTGCCCGAAGACAGCTGGGAAAGGCTCCAGCACCCCCCACAACCCTTGTGAGGATAGGCGGATTGGAAAATTGATGGATGGATGGATGGATGGATGGTATTTGTAAAAGGACCAGCAGGGTAACAAAGAATCATAATTTACATTGAAATCCAAGATTGACATGTAAACGAACAGTTTCTTTCTCAAGTAAACTCCAGAGGGAACAGTGTGAGTGTAATTTAGAAGCATTATTCTGAAAATCATATTTAAATAATCCTCATGTGACAATTTTTTTTCTGACGTTTTATTATGTTTAGTGTTTAATAAAGTCAATAGTGTTTGATTGTCCTGTACAAAACTATCGTTGTTGCTGCTGTTGTTGTTGTTGTTGTTGTTGTTGAGCAACCTCCAACTGAACCCCAAAGTGGCTCCTAAAACCACAGCGACCCGGGTACCTGCAGACCTAGTTGTCGGCTGTAGACCGGGAACTGTTTGTAGCCCGAAGGCACGCCTAACCCCGCTTGGAGGTCGTTCCCGAGTTGGGCCGTTGTTGCTGCTGCTGCGGTTGTTGTTTATGTTTGGAGCCAGGTGGCCCGGTGCTCCAGTGGTGAGCCCGTTAACCTCACAGTGCAGAGGTCGTGGGTTCGATCCCCGGCTCCGGCCTACCTGTGTGGAGTTTGCATGTTTTCCCCGTGCCTGAGTGGGTTTTCTTCAGGTACTCTGGTTTCCTCCCACATTTCACGCATGGCAGGCTGTTTGAACACTCTAAATTGTCCCTTGGTGTGAGTGTGAGCATGTGCCCTGCGATTGGTTGGCAACCGGATCAGGGTGTCCCCCGCCTACTGCCCGAAGACAGCTGAGATAGGCACCAGCATGCCCCGCGCCCCTTGTGAGGATAACGCGAATTAGGAAATGGATGGATGGATGAATGCTTGGAGCCTCTCACTGGCAATATGGTTATACATTTTTCTCAGTCCCTGGTCTTTATCTTTTGTTAAATATTTACCAGTTAAAGGAGTCAGAAGGCATAAATAGTGGCTGGGGGAGGCAGGTGGGCTGGACAAAATGATTTGCACAATGGCTTAAACTCATCCCGTTGTTGTTTTAATGTTTCAATGTCACAATCGTTGAATACTATGGCAGGGTCAAACGCACGCATGATTGTGACGACTGCCAGTGACGTCTTATGGTATGCAATTAAGTTTAGTTATGTTAACTGAGTTCATTTATGTCATCCAGTATGAATTCTCCACATTCAAAACAAGGCTGCACTGCATGGTACAATTACTGTGTCAACATCCCACCACGTGTACAAAGTTGCTGAGCAGGACCAGTTGAACTGGGATATGATATGAAAAGAGTCAATGATCTAAATGACTAAGAGCGGAGATTGTTGGGAGGGCAAAGACAGAACAAAGTCTGCTTTCGCTGTCTTATATTTCAGTCGGAAAGAATAGAAATACTGTACATTAAAACGGGACGCCACTAGATCTATACTCTTATTGTGCATGCATGTGTGTGAGACTGATTTGTATTAAACATGCTAAATACAGCAAATACATCCTCTGGCCACCATTATAATAACTTAATAGTCTAATGAGATACTATACGACAACTGTACAAGAGAAAAGAAAATACCCTGACAAATAGCCTCTGTTGTAAATGACACTGTCAGATTGGTAGCCAATTAATTTAAACAAATAATTATCATTGTGGGTATAGTTTAAAGCAGGGGTCCCCAACCTTTTTTGCGCCACGGACCGGTTTAAGTCAGACAATATTTTCAGGGACCGGTATTTAAGGTGTGGCGGATTAATACAACAAAATAATATGGTATGAGCTGCATGAAAACTGTGGTGTTTTCGAAGGTTTAAAGTGACGTACAACAAACACCGCAAGCTATACTGTTCGTACAGTGTGTCCAGACTATCTTCATTTGTTTTGCTGTTGCCGTTTTTGTTGCCATAATTTTGACCCACCCCAAAATTCTTAAGTGCTTCATGTATGATACTAACAGAAAAATAAGGGCACCCTATGTCTAATTTCCCATGAAGGACACACAAAAAGGGTTAAATTTCTACAACACGACGCACCTGCGGCGTCCTAATCAGACGAACAATACGCATCACGCTCAGGAGGCTCATCTGGTTATTATTTCCGATCAATTGCAATGTATTATTTCACTCTAAACCTTGAACAACTCCAGTGAGGACACGACTTGCGTCGTCTTACCTTGGTCGTTTTACTGCCGGCTCAGCAACATTTGTCAAAGAGCCATGGATGCATTTTCTTCAAAATTATCCGCAGTTTATGGGCGACACTGGTCGCAGTAACACAAAAGTGTGTGTCACGTTCAGCATGTGTTCCAGTAGAGGTGAACCAGCCCCTCCTTCATACAGTGGTACACTGGAAAGACAAAATGAGACCGTCTCCGAGCCTTGTCGTCCTTCCTCATCACACAGTATCCTACGACGCCAATAAACATTCAAGGCTGCATATTCGTCCATTCTTTTGGTTGTGACTGGCACAGCAAAGCTGCAGCATTCTCCCTCTCGTGTTATCCACGACAGAGATGGAATGAAAGCACGCAGTCTCGTAGGCCACAGGACGCAATGGACTGATACGCCGACCGAGTGCATTGAACTCCATTGGCTAGTTGTGTGCGGACGTGTGTCCAGGCGCGCGCTGCGCGTGTGGGTTTGCTTGTGAGTGAGTGCGTGTGCGCCGAGCTGCGGCTAAGGGCTGCGTGACTCCATTGGTTTACCTATTTGTTTTCAACGTTAGTTTGAAGGGACGTACCGGTGTGGCAAAATTGTACCTGTTTGATTTGAACGCAATAATAACAATTATGATGCCAATGGGGGCACTTGTGACTCAAAGGAGTATGATTTTATGGAAATAGGATACTAGAATTAAGTAGAATTGCAAATCGACTACAGAATGTGGCAGTGGTGCGTTTATTTATGTATTCATTTTTTTTAATTCAGGCACGTCATTTATTTCTGATAGAGTAAACGCGTTTTAATAAAGTTGTTTTTAATTTGTTAAGTTTTAAGAGGACCAATATGACTTTCTTTTTTTGTTTTGTTTGTTTACTTTAACATTAGTGAGGATAGAATGTTTTGCAGACGTGCACTTTTATAAATATTATATATATATATATATATATATATATATATATATATATATAACACACACACACACACACACACACACGTATATAGGAGGTGTGCATCTCTCCAATAATAGACTATTCCATTTGCATCTCAATATATTTTAGTGGAACAATTGGATACGGGGTGGTGCCCTTCCCACATTCAGCTCGGGTCCTCTACCCTCGCGAGCATAAGCGGTTTCGAAAATGGACGCGTGTCTGTGTGCGTGTGCGCGTGCACGCGTGTGCGTGTGCGTGTGTGCGTGTGTGTGTGTGTGTGTGTGCGTGTGCGTGTGTGTGTGTGTGTGTGTGTGTGTGTGTGCGCGCGCGCGCACTGTGCACTCGCGCTAAATTTGCTCACATCCTGTGCATCTCTGGGAGTTTGACCCCTCTTTCCGTAACCTAGTGGCATCCATGGCTTTAGGTTTGCTGTATAAATATTATCCAAATTCCGAGGTACGCATCCTTCAGTTCAGAAGACAGCGACTGCAAAGGCTTGAAACGTTTATTTGAGCAACACTGCCCCCCAGTGTAAATATGTCTTCATCACGCAGGACAGTTTAAAAAAAAAAAGGTGAAAAAAACCTTTGGAAATCAATTGGAAGAAGCTAACACAGTTAGCTCCATGTCTTCATCACGCAGGACAGTTTAAAAAAAAAAAAAGGTTGAAAAAAAGCTTTGGAAATTAATTGGAAGAAGCTAACACAGTTAGCTCTAATCTATCCATCCATCTTTCCATTTTCTATTCTATTTTGTTTATCCTCATAAGGGTCGCCGACGTGCTGGAACCCATCCCATCTGTCTTCGCACAAGGCAGGGTATACCCTGAACTGGTTGCCAGCCAATCGCAGAGCGCACACATGGACAAACAACCATCTGCGCTCACACTCACACCTAGGTACAATTTAGAGAGTTCCGTTAACCTGCAATGCATGTTTTTTGAATGTGGGAGGAAACCGGAGTACCCGGAGAAAACCCACGCAGGCATGGGAAGAACATGCAAACTCCACACAGGAAGGCCGGACCCGGAATCGAACTCTGCACTTCTGCACTGTGAGGCTGACGAGTTAACCAGTCGATCACCATGCCACCCAGGTCTAATCTAAATGCAAGAAAATATTTTATGGATTTATGGGATGGAAGTCACAAAGTAATGATGTTTACATACATGTATAGGATAATGGACAGGTTTCAGCAGCTCCGCTCCTTAAGGGCTCCTATCCTGCATGTTTTAGTTGTCTCCCTCTTCTAACACACTTGGTTGAAATGATCAGGATCATTATCTCGCTTTTTTAGCCCTTGTTCATGAGCTGATCATTTGTATAAGGTGTGTTGGAAGAAAGAAAACATGCAAGACAGTGGCCTTCGAGAACCGGAGATGGTGATCCCTGATATGATACAAATAATAAATGGAAAGCCTGAACACTGCAATGAGTCACTTTTGGAATAGACTGCAGTGGATGATTTTGGCAGTCAATGCAAGTGCCACATTGGTGATGTGAGCCGTGACCGAGGGCTTTTTCACAATTTTAAGGAGCCTAACAATTTGATTATTACAAACCAACAACCCACAGACACACAGGTATGCAGCATTATTAAGATGCACACCGTCATGCACAGTCATTTAGCCATGTCTTCATGCATCCAACTCCAGTGCAAAACCGTGACACAGTTTACCCATAGGAGTAGTCTCTCACCATAAACCGCATTCAAGCAGCCTACCTCCCCATTAATGGTGCAGACGCAGACACCGCATGCCAGTTCACCTCGCTCCTTGAGCCACAGGCCGCAGCAGTCGATGAAGAAACAGATGTGTACCAGCTGCTTGGATGCAAGCCCGAGATACACCGCTACTGTATTACAGCACTCACACATGCTTAAACACTAACTCATGCAAGTTGTTTAACTTGAATGTTTGCGTCGGTGTGGATATCTGGAAAACAAGTATAGGATAGAAGAACAGATGCTGATGGAAGGATCGGAAAGATAGTAGGCCTGAATGATTGAAAAAAAAAATCAAAATGCAATTTGTTTCCACGCCCAACGTATTTTTTTCTGAACAAATGGAAGCAATAAATTATTCTGTATGTCCATATAAATATATAGCCTCCCGACCTTGATCGTAAGAAGTGAAAAGTAAAAATGTCATTATATACTGGAAAGTATTTTTTTCTGTGCATTTTCGCTGCTCCGAGCCAATCTTGGACGTTTAAGTAAAATATGTGTGTCTAATTCAATGAGGTTAGAGTGCTGACTCTGAAGGTTCTCACAGCCACATAAAACATGGTGGGATTGCATTACTGTATTGCATTATTCTAGGCTAAAAAAAAATAAAATAAATAATACAATAGTTTGAATCAGCATGTTTTAGTAGAACAAACTTTCAAAGCAAGTTACGGCCTCCCTACGCTATCATCAAACATTGTCTTCTAATGTTAGCATTCCACTGCAGCCTGTTGTAACCTCAGTAGAAAGTTACAGGAAGTTGATTTTAGTTTTTCTTCTTTCTATTTGTCTCGTGAAATAAAATATCATTTTAAAAAATTCTGTATTTGAGACACTTTGAACATGACTTCATTCAATTCTATTACAACACTGAAAGGGGTATACGGTATTGTATCCCCTCATATTCGTGTATTACTGGTCCAATATATACATTTTCTAATTCCTACCTACAAACACTCATGGCCATGGAGTGAGATCATAGTTTTATTGACTTGAAATAATGCAAGAAAGACCCTACCTGAAACAAAGACTACTTGTCATATGCTTGCTACCATACAAAAGTGAGAAATATCTTAAGGTACAGATGAGTGCGTTATTGAACACAGAGGGAAATTAACAAATTCATTAGCAGTATCAATGAGAAAAACTGTTACTGCAGAAACAAAGTAAAGTCCACACAAGCACATACACTATGCGTAAAATACTTAAGATCATTAGATTTGTTGTATTGGCAATTCTATACCAGCAACAACAACGTCACAAAGTGGAGTGGAGACCTCCTCAAAAACGGAAGTGATAGCAAATAAATAAATAAATAAATAAATAAACAAACAAAAATAAATAAATAAATAAATAAATAATAAAAATCAGGGAGCACCATCTCAGAATCCCATATAACAGTTTATGTTCTGTTTTATGGAAGATGACCAACGGTGATATCATTATGATTCTGGACTGGAAACCCATTTCACTGATGCCCTATGAACTAAAATGAATACCTGCACCTTTATCCAAAGCCTCACCATGTGTAATGGTATCTTACTGTGCATGTCTTGTGGACATGTTACATTTGTGTGTGTGTGTGTGTGTGTGTGTGTGTGTGTGTGTGTGTGTGTGTGTGTGTGTGTGTGTGTGTGTGTTTCAGTATTTCAGAATGGGTTCTGATTTAAAGATGATTACAATAACACACTATAATACAGAGGTGACCTAAAACTCCTGCATGTTAGTTTACAGTATGTTATGCGGTGTGAAAGAATAAAGTAAAAATGTTTGAAACAATCATGTATAAAAGTGACATGAATGTTGCATATGCTGCTTGAGACTAGTGTACAATATTGTACATTCAAAAATGTCATTCTCAGATATCAGTAATACATATCGCCTACATGTGACTGTGTGTGGTCCAGGGATGGCACGACAGAATTCAGTGTAACCCTGGCTAAGCCCCTCCACCATTTAATTTGAAATTCTCAAAATTATTTGTCACTATTTTTCTCAGCTCCCATATGTAGCACCCTTTCGCCCTGAGAGAGAAAAAAAATGTGCAGCTGAATCCTGGTGTGGTCAGAATGATCTCTGCTGCACACAGTACAACGAGTGTATATTTGAAATATTAAAATTAATTTCAAGTGAACACTTACGTCACCACAGCTTCATCAAGTTGTTCTGGGCCTTTTTAAATTCCGGTCACTGATCAGTGAATGGATGAATCCACAAGAGAGTGCTGCTGCTACATTTTAGAATTGAGCAAGCTTCAGGACCAGTGTTGTGAAACCAGTGGAGGAAAAAGGGCACTTCACATCCTTATCGTCATATCTCCAGAATGCTGTGATGGTTCAGTAACAGCGTGCGCAGATATGCCTCATATTGTTTCAATTACTTACAATTGATGTGCGCCTTGCTCTCGGGAAATGCTCAAAATACGTATGTTTGATCTTGTGGGCTCTTGTGAAACTGAAAATGAATGATGATTAACGAAAATCATGATAATCTTTTTTTTTTTTTTTTTTTTTTTAACCTTAGCGTATTAGACGATGTGAGATCATCATTATATGCTCTTGAAAGGAAACTTTGGTGGTGTTGATGAATGTGGAGTCGTGTCTCATCCTGTTGCTGCAATCTATTTCAATAGATGTTGGCAATCTGCACGTGTATGTGGTGTAATTGGAGTCTTTGAAGAACAACAGTGGCATATATGACGTAGGGTCGGGGTTTTTTGTAAACCCATAGACCTTCTTGTCGTCATTTTTTTTTTTTTTTAATGTAACGCCTTTGCAGCGGCAAGTGGCACGGAGTCTAATCCCATGGCATGGGGATATGAG
>NW_017806059.1:616375-653316 GCF_001891065.2 Hippocampus comes | reverse complement strand
CACCACCACCACCACCAATTTTAAGTGATCTGTGCATCTATTGAATGTGATTGGTTCAGCCTCTCAGACAGCGACCGTTATTTTTCTGGAAACAAACGCAAGGTAGAGCACATTTGTAATTAAAAAGATGCTTAAAAGACAGAAACCACCAGAAAAGCGGCTGCGTGGTGCAGATAAATGGAGATCAAAAAAGAAAAAAAAAGTTAATTGAGGATGCAGCCAAATGCGCAAAACTGACAGATCTCTTTTGTCATGGTGGGGCAGCCACATCAAGGATGACACGGGTCCGAGAAGCAGCAAGGTCCACAGCAGGTAAACAAACACTATCTGCTCCAACGGTGCAGTCATGATCTCAGACTTGAGACGAGGGTCGTCACAAGAACCGACACTACCGGTAATCTGAACGTGACCGAACTGGGATCCGCTCCAGCTGCTTGGTGTGGCCAGAGTTGAAGCCCATCAGCATGACGCGCCATGTGTCTTTCTCCGGTCAGTTGTCATGAGAACAAGACGCTCTGATGGTGTTTTAGATGTTTGTAGAGCAAGTGCTGCCCGTTCCGTGGATCCTTTCTGTCCTCTATTTGCGTGTGCAATGTCGGGCCCCTTTGACCTCAAAACCCATGTGGAATGCAGCCCGGCTATGCCACTGAAGAACAGTGTGTGAAACGACGTAATTAAAGTCGGCATTACAGCAAAGGTGGTAACTGGGATCATAAACACTCACTTTTTCATTCAATCCCTCTAATCAGGCATTTGCGTTTAGTCAGGGCAGTGATTCATCAGAAAATAGCAGCCATTGATGTTGTTTAGTAACCTCCCACTGTCACTAACTCCATGTTAGAATTTTAGCAACAGAGAGGAGGTCATACAAGCAAAATGTTGTTTATTTAGAACCAAAAGCCGATGGCTAAGCTGCAAGAAGAACCTTGACATGTCATTTTTTAAAGCATTTTAAAATAAAGGAGCTTGGTTTTACACACACACACACACACACACGCACACACACACACACACACACACACACACACACACACACACACACACACACACACACACACACACACACACACATAAACACAGCGGCACCGTAGTCAACTGTTGAGCACGTCAGCCTCACAGTGCAGAGGTGCAGGGTTCGATTCCGGCTTCGGCCTTCCTGTGTGGAGTTTGCATGGTCTCCCTGTGCCTGCGTGGGTATTCCGGTTTCCTCCCACATTCCAAAAACATGCATGGCAGGTTGATTGGGCATTCCAAATTGCCCCGAGGAGTGGTTGTTTGGCTATGTGTGCCGTGCGAGAGGCTGGCAACCAGTTCAGGGTGTACACGGCCTAAGACAGCTGGGATAGGCTCCAGCACGCAGATGACACTTGTGAGGATACGTGGATTAGAAAATGGATGGATGGATATACATACACGGTTAGATAGATAGATAGATAGATAGATAGATAGATAGATAGATAGATAGATAGATAGATAGATAGATAGATAGATAGATAGATAGATAGATAGATAGATAGATAGATAGATAGATAGATAGATAGATAGATAGATAGATAGATAGATAGATAGATAGACCTATCCATTCATTGTCTGATTCTGATCAGCTTATCCTAACGAGGGTTGCCGGTGTGCTGGAGCCTACCCCAGCTGTCATCGAGCAGTAGGTAGGGTAGACCCTGAACTGGGTACCAGACAATTGCAAGGCACATATAGACAAACAATTTAGAAGATTGAGAGTGTTCAAGCAACCTACCATGCATGTTTTTGGAATGCGGGAGGAAACTGGAGGACCCGGAGACTCATGCAGGCAGATGGGTTGTAAGTGTGAATGGTTGTTTATCTATGTGTCTCCTGCGATTGGCTGGCAACATCCTGAACCGGTCACCAGCCAATTGCAAGGCACAACAATTAATGCTCACAGTCACACCTAAGTTCGTAAAGTGGGGGGGGACCGGTGACTGAAGGTCCAACTGTTTGAATTTTATTTTGGTTTTGCTGCTGCTGCTATTTTGCTCTCGCTGGTGACATTAGAAAAAACAGCAAGACAACACAACAAAACTATGCTGGTCTATGCTGTTTTTATTATTAGTAGTTTTTTAAGCAGGGTTGTCACATCAGTGCTGGGACTTTTATAACACATTTCATCCAATACACACTATTTGACAACAAGTCAACATCGGTGCTGAAAGAATGGAACATACCCATCAAAATCAGCTGTTACCATTAACAGTGATACTAAATATTAATCGTAAGAGTCCCACCTCCCAGGACACACATGTCATCTCCCTCTCCCTTATTTGCCATAACTGTTTTTACTATACACTTGACAACAGTGAAAAATGTGAAAATGTACTAAAAACATTTCCTTTATAATGAATAAGGATTTTATGATGACGACAGATTTATTAGCGTCCTGGATTGGATTGTTTTCAAAGTTCAGCACGTTACACGGTACTTATTTGTTTTAACAGCGTGGCCATGTGGTGTGGTCCCAGATTACAGTGAAGGTAAAGAAACTTTATTTTTCACAAGTACAGCACAATGTTCTTTTCATGTAGCACTGAAAGAGCAGTGGGCAGCAACAGTGTATCAAATCCGGATCTTGTGTCATTATTTTTGTAATTGTAACTAGTTAGAAATTAACCGGATGTATTTTTTAATGTGGGGGGGGGGGGCAGAACACTCAAACGTAAATGTTGATTCCACCAACTTGCATTTGATGAATGAATGAAGGAATTGAAATAGGTGCTCTTGAACAAGGCATCCCAACACTGCACCACTAAAGGAATTTTAGTGTTCTTACTCACAAATGGCGAAGGCTGCTCTTCCTTCTCTCTTGGATTTTTACACCTGTGACACTAGCTATTTGCTTATGCTAACTGACTGTTCCTCAGTTGATTTTATTCATTCATTGTGATCATTTTCGTGACTTGTTTAGGTGTCTCGTGTGTGCAGTGATAGAGACAGCGTTCATTTAATTTCTAGAAAAGTGAGTACTCCTTTTGTCTCCAACTACTCTTTTTATTATTTCGCTCAACATTCCAAGACTCCCACCACTAAATACAACAATATTTAATTGGATCCAAAACTGTTTGGTGTGTGGTGTTGCTGTGATTACAGCGCTCTGTGAAAATGATGTGAATCATTTTAATGGTCATCACATGTTCTGTATGGAACCATTGGCATTGTTTTTAATAAGTCACTCGTTTCTTTTTCTTAAAGGTTACACAGCTTGACAACCATGATGAATTCCAAATAACAAATTACAATACAATTTGGTCCCAAGAGGTCATATATGCTATGTATCCTATCCTTTGATTTAACAGAAGATTTGAGATGTATATACTGTATTTTGCGGCCTGACTTTGAAAATAAACACCAGTTTGTTTTCTTCCGGATGGCTCAATATAAAGATATAAGTTTTAATGTTGTATCAGAGTGGAAAAAAGTGACTTGTATTTAAACATCAATACTGCATGTTTAGATCAAGTATCAAGCACTAGATGTAT
Source organism: Hippocampus comes (assembly GCF_001891065.2). Taxonomy (NCBI): domain Eukaryota; kingdom Metazoa; phylum Chordata; class Actinopteri; order Syngnathiformes; family Syngnathidae; genus Hippocampus; species Hippocampus comes. The sequence goes on along the minus strand of NW_017806059.1, from coordinate 649,807 downwards.
GCTTTACAACATGACCCCACCTGCAGATGTCGCAAAGCCTAAAATATTTAAGCGCTATACCCTGCATATGGTTTCACTGCTTTGACAGTTGCTTTATAATGACAGGAAGTGTTTGAGTAAATATTACGCTTACTCTCTGGCTGCTTAGATTAGGATCTGTTTAACATTCATTTGTGACGCGTTAAAAAGCATCTTCAACCTTCAGCGTTTCCAGTTCAACCCCACTTCGAAACCCTTTGACTTTGCCATTGCCCCGATACAGTAGAAGTACCGTTAATTGAAACCCAATTCTTTGAAGAAGGCGCCTGGAGCAAGCTCACCGAACCCCTGCTCCCATTTGCCGTTCCGATTCCAAATGTAGCATGGCATGTTTGACAAAGTGAATGAAGGGAATAACACCGGCTGTCAGGTCGAAAAGAGCCAGGCTAAAAGGCCACAGCAATCAGGAACATTTGGTCCAGCGTAGGCATGACTTCAATAAAATACCTCCAGCCCCACTTTTAAAAGCATTAGTCCTGGGTAAATTAAAAAGTAGAGTGCAATTAAAAGAAATCACTTTGTAAATGTTAGCATGTGGAAGTTGTTCTTTTTCCTTTCCCCCCTTTTTCCCTCCTCCATGCCGAACAAAGAATGCCCCAGAGGCAGAGTGGCGCAGCTGCTGAATATTACGGCATCCATGTGTTTTAAATAAGACCCCCATTATAATCCAAATCATAAAAAAAAAAAGGCAGTGGCTTCCTTAAACGGATCCTTCAAAAAAACATTTAAATTCAAGTTAACCGATATTGGACGACAGTGGTTGTGATTCATGGTGAAATAATAATTGGGAAAACAAAATCAAAGACTCAAATCACACCAAATATATGTTTTGAAGCATTTGATTTAAAACGGACTTAAATGCTCCAATTTCTCAGAACCTATTTGTTGACTTTTGTTGACATTACGAAATTCTGGAAATACCTCTGTTACATAAAATGACATGTGTTTCCAAAAGTTATTGACTGATCATTTGCAGGGTGCTGTGCTGGAAGGTAACCTGCCCCTTTCACTGCCCTTAACCTTAATACTGTATTTGTTTTGGCAACATCATGATGAGGCCAAAAGTTCATTGGTCTTGCTGGTCTCAATACAATAAATGAGCATTTTGGCTGAATATGTCGTAAACTACTTTCCCATAGTTCCCCTCTTCCAATCGTGCTTCCCAGTTTTAGTCCCAAGGGAAGAAACAGGAGATTTAACATGAAATGATCTGTCATATAAAATTCATACACACACGAGGGATTACACATCTGATTTATCACACTCGCAAACAACCTGCAGTTTTCAAAGAAGCTCTCAAGTGCACTTTAAGTTAAGTCATTTTCAAAGAAACCAAAGGCCCAAATTGCAGATTCATTTTGTGGGACGTACTGATCCGCAGCAGTCTACACCCAACCCTTTAGTTACAAGTCACCGAGGGTGTCGCCTCACACCAGGACAGATGAGTTTCCATGGGAGGAATGAGGATGTCTGGCCAAATCCACTTTTCCACCTTATTAAAATGGATATTTCCAAGTTGTCAGAGGGTGAAGTCTGGGTTTTGCAGACTCTTGCTGACAGTAGGCTTCCTTTTGCCACTGGTTCAGTATCTCCTGTGGCTCTCTCTCTTCCACAGTGCGGTATAGCGGGTTCCCTCTTGGTCGTAAGCCAGCAGAGTTCTGGCAAAATGTACACTTTTTGCTTAGCAGCAAACACTAATTTACTGTGACTTGGGTCGGCAGGGCAATTCCCAAATTCCATTTGACAAAATATATAATTTGTCCCCCATCGTGTAAATGCTTGTTCATGGTAAAAGAACTGGGTGTAAAACTGCCTGGCTAAATCAGCAGTGATCTCAAGTGTGCATCACTCTGACCACCAGTCTGGAATGAAGAGTGGGCACTGAGAAGTTCAGCCTGCTAACGCTTAGCTTCAATTTAGTTTCCAAGGAAATTGAGATTCAATAATATTACATTATATCTTTGGTATGGGCACCACAGTGGTGTATGGTTAGCACATCTGCCTCACGATTGAGAGGTTCTGACTTTTAATCTTAGCCCAGGCCCTCCTGTATAGAGTTACTGTGCGAATGTGAGTTTTCTCCGCGTACCTCTGGCTTCCTTCTGCATACCCAAAAAAGGCATGGTTGGTCAACAGAAGACTCTAAATCAGTGGTTCTTAACCTTGTTAGAGGTACCGAACCCAACCAGTTTATATGCACATTCACCGAACCCTTCATTCGTGAAAAATAAAAATAAGATTTTTTTTTTACAAATTGAAGACATAAAAAATGTTAATAAAAACAGAAAAAACGTTTTTTTAACTGTGCACAAAATGAACCAGCCAGTGATGGCCAAGCGGGTGTGTCATAACTAATTGACATGTCGAGTCGGGTGTGTCTCCATGGCAGAGGCTCTGTCGAACCCCTGAGATTGATTCACCGAACCCCTATAGCAGGGGTGTCAAACTCATTTTTGTCGCGGGCCACAATGAAGCGACCGTTTTCCTTGGAGGGCCGTTATGACTGTGAAAGCATTTAAAGAAGTCAAGAAAAATGGTTGATTCAACGATTGTTGAAGTTACTGCAATGAGGGAACTGGTAACAAGAAAATGCTCTCTTATTTATTACATATGAGGAGTTGAAATTTTGGTTCAGATTTTAGCAATCATGGTAGAAGTTGACATGTCTGATTCGCTTTCGCGGGCCACACAAAATGATGTGGCGGGCCAGATATGACCCCCGGGCCTTGAGTTTGACACCTGTGCCCTATAGGGTTCGATCAAACCCAGGTTGAGAACCACTGCTCTAAATTGATGACAAACGTGAATGTGAGTGTGATCTTTGGTCAAATCTGACTGATTTGGATGAAGCCTTGATAGTAAAACTCAACCAAGTGGCCAAACAAAGATGCTTGGAAAATCCTGGATTGGTCAACCAATATTTGTTTTCATGATTCAATACAACATCAAAAATGGTGGATAGCATCAGGATTTTCTTCACACTGAAAATATTTAACAGGTTGACTACAAACTCTTGTGTCTGATGTTGTTGCTATGGTTTACAAGGGAGATTTTTTAAATGAACCCAACCCTTAATTCCTAAATATATTCATAGATATGAATAAAATTATAATCATATAATATAACATATACTTAGACAGTACAGTGACCGCCTCACAGTGCAGAAGTGCAGGGTTCGATTTCAGGCCCCGGCCTTCCAGTGGGAGTTTGCATGTTCTCCCCATGTCTGCTTGGGATTTCTGAGGCTCCTCAGGTTCACACAGTTTCCTGCCACATTCCAAAAAACATGCACTGTAGGTTAAATTGATTACTTTAAATTGTCCCTAGGTGTGGTTGTGAGCGTGAATGGTTGTTTGTCTTTGTAATTGGCTGGCAACCAGTTCAGGGCACACCTTATCTGCTGGGATGGACATTCGTCAGTTCCACAGATTAGCAAAACAATCGTACACTAGATGGGCCTCACATTCTCAGGTCAAATCAAAGAAAGTCCGTCACCAGAAACTTACAGGTACACTCTACAGGCTTGAACCACAATGTTGCCTGGAATTTTCCATCATTTCTACGGGCGCTGTGGATGGGTGATAGGCACGGTCATGGCTGGGGCTGTCCGGATCCGATGATGTGCGTGTTAACCAGCGTTGGACTGAGTATGCCATCCCCCCCAATGACAGATCCTGCCACGGCTGTCAATGGTGATCTGGATGGGGGCTCATGTGGCTGTGGTTGTGTGGCGGTCTCGCACATTAAACGTCCAGTCAAACTCGGCAGGGGAAATGTGTTGGAATATAAATGACGACAACAAAGTGTTGATGGCGACGACGGGGAAAGATGGTTCAGAGGCCTCGGACTCGCTAATTTCTAGTCATCAAATACCCTCAACAATTGCAAGCAAAACCAACACATCTTCTTCACTCTGGATCAAAATTCAATGCCGAGCAAAAGGTGACTGTTGTCGCACAAGCACGGAAAGTGTAAAGCTACATGCTAACAGCGTCACCAATAGAGTCAAAAAGGTGCCAATTCCCGGAATAACAAATCAGAAAGGCAGTGTTTCAGACAGTTAATAATTCCAGATTAATTTGGGATGCAAAGTGTAAAGCGAAAGGCATACGCTGTGCGCATTTAAGCAATTGTGGTGTTAAGTAAAAAAGGGATCAAGTCTATTACCGACTTGATCAATATGAATTTCCTCTACATTTCTGAAACATATCTTAATGAATTCTCATCCTCAGCACGACTATTTGTACCTGGCTCAAATTTTTTTTCCAAATGATAGAGAGGATCGCAAGAAAAGGAAAACGTGTTAGTTCAATTCAGTGTGAGGAAAATCCCAATTCATCCACCATGTTTTAATTTACTAGAACAAATGCTGGTTGACCAATTTTGGATTTCCCACTTTTATTTGTTTTGGTCAAGTGTTATTCACTTTTATTATCGGTACTTTTGTTTAATGATTTATTTAACCTTTATTTAACCAGGAATGTCCCTTTGAGATTAAAAGCCTCTCTTTTCAAAAGAGTCCTGGCCAAGAGGCAGCAAGAAGTGACAGATTCAACACAAAATAACATCCAAACATACAAATCAATCAGGATGTACATACCCATTCACCAGTCTCACTCAGTCTTGGTCAGTGACCCGATTTGTACTTCAGTTCATGCATCTGTTCTCTTTTGCCTGCCTTTAATTTACTAAAATGATTACAAGTGTGACAGCCTAGTTGCTAACAAAGCCACTAAATAAAAGCACTGGTCTTGTAGTATGGCCTCCCGGAAAGAGCATCCGGGCCCATACGGGGCAGCGTGTTCTGATTATCTCCTCCAATCCCAATGAAATTGTCTATTTGAACAGATAGTTGCACTGTAACAGAAACGTAGATGTAGGAAATGAAACACAACAGGTGGTTTTACAAGGAGACAAGAGGTGCCACACACACCAAATGCCTCGCCAACTCAGTTGTCACCCCTACTACTGAATCTATCAATACTAAGTCCCAAATCTTCAAAGCGTTCCTGGTGGGGCGTAAAAGTTTATTCCCCCCCCCCCCCCCACACACACACACACACACGCAAGGGGTGGTGGGGTGCGGCGCAAGCAACTATCCATCCATCTATCCATTCATCTTCTGATCTGCTTATCCTCACAAGGGTCATGGGGAGGTGCTGGAGCCTATCTCAGCCGTCTTTGGACAGTAGGCGGGGGACACCCTCAACCGGTGTCCGGCCAATCGCAGGGAACACAGAGACGAACAACCATCCACACTCACACTCACACCTTGGGACAACTTTGAGTGTTCAATCAGCCTGCCAGGCACGTTTTTGAAATGTGGGAGGAAACCGGAGTACCCGGAGAAAACCCATGCAGGCCCGGGAGAACATGCAGACTCCAGACAGGAAGGCCGGAGCCAGGATCAAACCCACGACATCTGCACTGTGAGGTCGACGCGCTAACCACTTGCCCTAATGCAGTGTTTCTCAAAAAGTGGGGCGCGAGGCTCCATCAAGGGGGTCGCGTTTGACCTCGTCCTCGACCTAGTCCATAAAGTTGGTCCATATTTCTCTCTTTTTTTATTTTCTTATATGTTAATAAGGATACAGTGTTATGCAAAGGTGTACTTATAGCAATTTTATAGACAAATGATACTATTTATAGCCGTGCGAGGGGGGGGGCAAGATGTTTTCCTCTTCCTTGGGGGGGCATGACAGAAAATAATTGAGAACCACTGCCCTAATGTAATATATAATGTTAAAACATAACATTCATGAAATCACATGACACTCGAGAGCTCGTCAGTCAGTAGCCAGCGGAAATTGCATTTAAAGCATTTGTGCCAAAGACAGCACAGCAACATGAAAATCCCCTTTCTTGTTCGAGTCACTGTATGAGGAGGGACACAAAGTCCATATCAGAACTAGATGAAGGTAAATATTTCCAGGCATGATGAAAGAGTCACCTTGGTAACTATATATGTATGTACACACCAATATTTGCTACTTTCGACAGGATTAACTCAACAGAGCGAAAGAAGCTGAACACAACTGACAAACACCACATAGTCTCTGGAAGATGATGAAGCCCTTCAATTTGTCTGTTGCAGTGATCATCATGCTTGCCTTCCTTTTAATTCAGGAGGGTTGCACCATCTCTATTGACAATTGGGTAAGGACAGAAAAAAAAAAACAATTTCTTGTTTGATCCAACTTTTTTCTGAGACATCTTTTCATACTGGACATTGAAATCATAGGAGCCTGACCAGCATATGATGGAAACAAGAGATGACGCAGCTGCTGAGATCCCAGTGGACTTATGGAAGGTATCAGACAGTATTTTGATTTATCAAGCAGGATGAGTGATATTTCCAAACAGTGCTCAAAGTTTGTGTTGTTCACACAGGTGGCAGACAACAAGAGGCAGAAACGTCATAATGGAGCTTGCAAATTTTGCTGCAACTGCTGCGGTCGTACGCATTTCTGTGCCTTTTGCTGCGAATGGTGATTCGAAGAATCATCTGCACTGTCACATCAAAAATATTCCTTTGTTCATTTTTATTCTGCCTAGAAGCAATTTCATTTGTTAGAGTTGAACATGCTTGCATACTTTGTGGTGTGATGCTTAGGACAGACAAAAAAAATCTGAAATGTCTCTTTACACAATAAATGCAGATAAACTGGATGTGACAAAGTGTTGGTTGAGTCATGATTAAAACGCACAAATGGCAAATGCAGTTAAAATAACCTAAAATTAACTCTAAAGTGAACAGGGATCCATTGAAGGGAGGCCAGAATTGGATTTTGTGCTCTGGTCCGAAGGCAACAACAAATTAAACAAAGAAAAAAAAAATTACTTGTGCATATTTGGCAATTATTTTCTCACCATTGTGCGTACGGTGGTGAATAAGAATTCTATTCTAAATGATGGGATAATAACTAAATAATAGTAACAACATAGGGTGTTCGACTGGTTTGTGCGTCCACTCACATCGCAGAGGTCCACGGTTCGATTCCGGGCCCAGCCTTCCTGTGTGAATTTTGCATGTTCTCCCTGTGCCTGCATGGGTTTTCTTCAGTCACTCCAGTTTCCTCCCACCTTCCAAAAACAGGAACACTCGAAATTGTCCCTTGGTGTGATTGTGTTTGTCCACATGAGACCTGTGATTGGCTGGCAACCAGTTCAGGGTGTACCCTGCCTGCTGCCCGAAGACAGCTGAGATCGGCTCCAGCATGCTGGCGACTCGCATGAGGATAAGCGGCTCAGATTATGAATGGATGGATGGAATAAGAACAACAGAAACACGAATGAAATGCAGCACTTTGAATTCTTTATTGACACTAAAACCTCCAAAAAGGGCATGACACTTTGTTTGTGAAGCACAACAATACAAACAAGGGAAGAATAACAGAGGCAAGAATTTACTATCAGACGCTTGGATTTCTGGACCTGTCCAAGACTGAAAATTGGGTTACAGCGGTTGCTGATCTGTTGGCCTCAGATCATGCAACTTTTCACCAATGCCGAAAGGTGGTCAGCCCATTCTGCCTCCAAGCTATAGGCCAAACCCTAGTGCACAAAAGCCAAGTTGCAACTGTGTCCCCAAGACAGAGCAGATGCCAGAGACAGAGAAACCCGCTCCATTTGGCGAAGCAAGGCGCTCAACCGCATGCTGGGTGGGAAGGCTCCAAGAACTGCAGAGCACATAGAGACAAACCATTCACTCTGACATTCATATCCTTGGACAACTTAGCTATACTAACACGTATTTTCCTATACTACAGTAACACACCTTTTTTTGGGGGGGTGCGGGGGGGGCGTATTAGAAGAAACTAGAGTACCTGGAGAAAATCCAACAAATGCGGGGAGAATATACAAACACCATACAGCTGGGCTGGAGCCCGGAATCGAATTACAGACCTACATTGGGAAGAACAAATATTTCATCAACTGCTGAATTTTTTCCACTTACAAAGCAGGTGGAGGTCTGTAATTTGTATCAAAGATACTCTTCAACTATGAGTTACATTATCAAAAACAAAACTCAAGAAAAACACAGTTGATGATTTTTAAATCATTCATTTGCATTTTATTGCCTGACGTAAGGATTTGATCACCGATCAACCAGTAAGAATGTAGGCTCCCACAGACCTGTTTGTTCTTCTTTCAGAAGCCTTCCCGTTCTCCACTCATTACCTGTATTAACTTCACCTGTTTGAACAACTTACCTGAATAAGACACCTGTCTGCACACTGAAATCAAACAAACTCCAACCTCTCCACAATGTCCAAGACCAGAGATCTGTGCAAGGACATCAGCGGTAAAATTGTCCACTTGCAAAAGGCCGGGATGGTCTCCAGGACAATAGGCAAGCCGCTTGGTGTCAAGGCAACAACTGTTGTTGAAATTATCAGAAAATGGAAGAAGTTCAAGACGACGGGCAATCTCCCCCGCTCTGGACCACGATGCAAGATCTCTCCTCGTGGGGCATCAATTATCCTGAGAACGGTGAGGGATGAGCCCAGAAGTACATGGCAGCACCTGGTCAATGACCTGAATCGAGCTCAAGCCACAGTGTCAAAGAAAACCATCAGTAACATGTTCCACCCGTGATGGAATAAAATCCTGTAGTTGCACGCAAGGTCCCCCAACTCAAGCAGGCGGTTGTCAAGACCTGTCTGAAGTTTACCAGTGACCATCTGGATGATCCAGAGGAGGAATGGGAGAAGGTCATGTGCTCTGAAAAGAAAAAAAAGTGGAGCTTGGCCATGTTTAGAGGAGGAGGAAGGATGAGTACAACCCCAAGAAAACCATCCCAACTGTGAAGTATGGAGGTGGAAACATCATTCTTTGGGGGGACTTTTCTGCAAAGGGGATGCAACGACTGCACCGTATTGAGGGGAGGATGAATGAGGCCGTGTATCATGAGAACTTGGCCAACAAGCACTTTGTATGCAGCGATGGCTGTTTGAAAAATCGATTCTGATCTTCTGGAGGTTCGTTTTAAATTCTGTCCCTCATACTTGAAGAGTACCTTTCAAACGAATTACAGACCTTGACCTACTTTGTAAGTGGGAAAACTTCAAAAATCAGTTCTCTCCACTGTAAGGACTACGAGGTTGATATGCTAAGTGCTGGTCCACCATCCGAGCCAAATGTAAAATACAATATTAAAACATAACACACACATAAAACCTTTTGATCAAGTCACATTCGAGAGCTCGTCAGTCGGTAGGTAGCGGAAATTGCATTTACTACATTTGTGCCAAAGACAGCACAGCAACACGAAAAATCCCCTTTCTTGTTCCAGCCACCATTTGAGGAGGGACACAAAGTCCATATCAGAAGTACATGAATAAGTTAAATATTGCCCGGCATGATGAAAGAGTCACCTTGGTAACTATATATATATACACACCAGTCGTTGCTACTTTTGACAGGATTCACTGAACAGAGCGAAAGAAGCTGAACACAATCGACAAACACCGCATACTCTCTGGAAGATGATGAAGCCCTTCAATTTGTCTGTTGCAGTGATCATCATGCTTGCCTTCCTTTTTATTCAGGAGGGTTCCACCATCTCTCTTGACAATAGGGTAAGCACATGAAATAAATAATTTTTTGTTTGTTTCTTTTCGGAGACATCTTTTCATACTGGACATTGAAATCATAGGAGCCTGACCAGCATATGATGGAAACAAGAGATGACGCAGCTGCTGAGATCCCAGTGGACTTATGGAAGGTATCAGACAGTATTTTGATTTATCAAGCAGGATGAGTGATATTTCCAAACAGTGCTCAAAGTTTGTGTTGTTCACACAGGCGGCAGACAACAAGAGGCAGAAACGCCATAGTGGACCTTGCAAATTTTGCTGCAACTGCTGCGGTCATATGAATTTCTGTGGCTTTTGCTGCGAATGGAGATTCTAAGAATCATCTGGATTGTCACATCAATCAAAATTATTCCTTTGATAAATTTTGCTTGGCGTGTAAGCAATTGCATTTGGTAGAATTCAAAATATGCTTACATAGTGGTGTGACACTGATGACAGATAAAAAAAAAATCTGAAATGTCTCTTTACACAATAAAGACCGAAAAACAACATGCATCAAAGTGTTGGTTGAGTCATGATTAAAATGCACAAATGACATCCATTCATTTTTTGCTGATCTCATTAGTTTGTGACTGGAGAACAGACATTTGTTAGGTCAACATGGCTGATATCATAATGTTTAGTGATTGGACCAAGATGTCCAAATCTCAACTCAACTTTATTGAGAGAAGACTTGAAAAACAACCATTGCTGCATTCAAAGTGCTGTACATAAAGTAAAAATTAGAACTTTGAAAATGAAGACAGTTAAAGCCATACATTTGTAAACAAGAAGAGAGTACGGTAAATTCAAAAACAAAGTCTCATGTTGAGTCGCATGCCAAAGAATGAAAATGTGTTTCAAAAGGAATTTTACAAATGGACAGAGAGCGGACTTGCCAAATATTTAGTGGAAGGTCATTCCTAAGAGAGGGACTGGCAACTGAAAATGCCTGATTCCCTCAGAATCTCTGCTTACTCCTTGGTACCTCCAAGAACATCAGAGAGTTAAGGTGGGGTGAGATCATCTCAAGATTTAAATAGTTAAAGAATCTAAAAATTAACTCCAGAGTGAACAGGGATCTAATGAAAGGAGGCCCAAATTTGAGCTTTGTGCTCCGGTCATTCATCCTTCAATCCATTCATTCATCCGTCCAATATATGATCCACTTATCCTCACAAGGGTTGCGAGCGTGCTGGAGCCTATCCCAGTCGTCTTCAGGCAGTAAGTGGGGGATACTCTGAATTAGTTGCCAGCCAATCGCAGGGCACACATAGACAAACAACCATTCGCGCTCACAATCGACCACCGTGCCACCCTTGCTCTGGTCATCAGGAAAAATACAAAATCAATTCAAAGCAAAGGAAAAAAACGTTATTACTTTTGCACACTGGCCAATTTTCTTATCACCATTGTGTGTATGGTAGTCAATAAGAATCAATTCGAAATGATGGGCTTATACAGGGGTGGGCAAAGCTTTTGGCTCGAGGGCCACATTGATTTCTCAAATTTGACAGGTGGGCAGTGTCAGCACAAGATAGGGTACATGTAAAAAACTGCATATGTTGACAGTCCATACCAAACAGCAACAGAACAAAAGCATTTTCAAAAAGTTAAAGATACTTTTTTAATGAGAACAGTGAAGCAACTATGGTATATATGTCCCGTATGAACGTCCAAGTATGTTAACAACATACATGTGTGACAACACAAGCAACAAAGTGCAACAATATATTGCCCAAAAACTGTTTCGAACAAAAAAAAAAAACTGCATACAGTACAGGTACAGTATATATATAAAAAATAAATAAAATATAATAAAAAATATACAAAATATAACAAAGTTAGGACGAGTAAGACGAGTAAGAGACCTGGTGGCTTCTGTTTCCACTCACTCACTGTCTTGAACTTTACCTCCCATCGATCACCACACATGACAGCATTGCTCAGCTGATGTCGTGCAATGAACTTTTGAAGCCAGCCACGGGACCCTTCGAAGTCTTCGATGCTCATAGTTAGCGCTGAGGAACTTGCCTCCTCTCTTATTAGTGGTCCAGTTTGCGGAAAGTTTTTTACACAATAACAGTCAAACCAGGGCAGCCCGGTGATCCAGTGGTTAGTGCGTCAACCTCACAGTGCAGAGGTACCGGGTTCAATTCCAGCTCTGGCCTCCCTGTGTGGAGTTTGCATGTGGTCTGATGAGAAAAAAAAAAGTGGAGCTTGGCCTGTTTTGAGGAAGAGGAAGGATGAGTACAACCCCAAGAAAACCATCCCAACTGTGAAGTATGGAGGTGGACACATCATTCTTTGGGGAGACTTTTCTGTAAAGGGGATGGGACGACTGCACCGTATTGAGGGGAGGATGAATGGGGCCGTGTGTCATGAGAACTTGGCCAACAAGCTCCATCCCTCAGTATGAGCATTGAAGATGGGTCGTGGCTGGGTGTTCCGGCATGACAGCGAACCGAAACACACAGCCAGGGCAACTAAGGAGTGGCTCCGTAGGAATCATCTCAAGGTCCTGGAGTGGCCTTGCCAGTCTCCAGAACTGAATCCAATAGAAAATCTTTGGCGAGAGCTGGAAGTCTGTGTTGCCCAGCGACAGCCCCGAAACCTGAACGCTCTTGAGAAGAAGATCTGTAAGGAGGAGTGGGTCAAAATCCCTGGTGCAGTATGTGACAACCTGATGAAGAACTATGGAAGACGTCTGATCTCTAATTGCAAACAAAGGTTTCTGCACCAAATTTTGGGTTCTGTTTGTCTGCTGTATCAAATACGTATGTCATGCAATCAAATACAAATCAATTATTTAAAAATCGATTTTGATCTTCTGGAGTTTTCGATTCTGTCGCTCATACTTGAAGAGTACCTTTCAACCAAATTACAGACCTCGACCTGCTTTGTAAGAGGTAAAACTTCAAAAATCAGCAGCGCATCAAATAGGTGTTCTCCCCACTGTAAGGACTATGAGGTTGAGATGCTAAGCGCTGGCCCACGATCCCAGCCAAATGTAATATACAATATTAAAACATAACACACACATAAAACTTTTGGATCAAGTCACATTCGAGAGCTCGTCAGTCGGTAGGTAGCGGAAAATGCATTTACTACATTTGTGCCAAAGACAGCACATCAACACCAAAAATCCCCCTTTTGTTCCAGCCACCATTTGAGGAGGGACACAAAGTCCATATCAGAAGTACATGAATAAGTTAAATATTGCCCGGCATGATGAAAGAGTCACCTTGGTAACTATATATATAGACACCAGTCTTTGCTACTTTTGACAGGATTCACTCAACAGAGCGAAAGAAGCTGAACACAATCGACAAACACCGCATACTCTCTGGAAGATGATGAAGCCCTTCAATTTGTCTGTTGCAGTGATCATCATGCTTGCCTTCCTTTTTATTCAGGAGGGTTCCACCATCTCTCTTGACAATAGGGTAAGCACATGAAATAAATAATTTTTTGTTTGTTTCTTTTCGGAGACATCTTTTCATACTGGACATTGAAATCATAGGAGCCTGACCAGCATATGATGGAAACAAGAGATGACGCAGCTGCTGAGATCCCAGTGGACTTATGGAAGGTATCAGACAGTATTTTGATTTATCAAGCAGGATGAGTGATATTTCCAAACAGTGCTCAAAGTTTGTGTTGTTCACACAGGTGGCAGACAACAAGAGGCAGAAACGTCATAATGGAGCTTGCAAAGTTTGCTGCAACTGCTGCGGTCAAATAAATTTCTGTGGCTTGTGCTGTGAATGGTGATTCTAAGAATCATCCGGATTGTCACATCAATCAAAACTATTCCTTTGTTAATTTTTGTTTGGCGTGTAAGCAGTTGCATTTGGTAGAATTGAAAATATGCTTACATAGTGGTGTGACACTGAAGACAGATAAAAAAAATCTGAAATGTCTCTTTTACACAATAAATACCGATAAACAACATGCATCAAAGTCTTGGTTGAGTCATGATTAAAATGCACAAATGACATCCATTCATTTTTTGCTTTAGTATGTGACTGGAAGAACAGACATTTGTCAGATCAACATGGCTGATATCATAATGTTTAGTGATTGGACCAAGATGTCCAAATCTCAACTCAACTTTATTGAGAGAAGACTTGAAAAACAACCATTGCTGCATTCAAAGTGCTGTACATAAAGTAAAAATTAGAACTTTGAAAATGAAGACAGTTAAAGCCATACATTTGTAAATAAAAAGACAGTAAATACAAAACAAAGTCTCACGTTATGTCGCAGGCCAAAGAATGAAAATGTGTTTCAAAAAGAGTTTTACAAATGGATAGAGAGCGGGCTTGCCAAATATTTAGTGGAAGGTCATTCCTAACTACTCTGAATTAGTTGCCAGGCAATTGCAGGGCACGCATAGACAAACATCCATTCATTCTCACAATCGACCACCGTGCCACCCTTGCTCTGGTCATCAGGAAAAATACAAACTAAACTCAAAGCAAAGAAAAAAAAATGTTATTACTTGTGCACACTGGACAATTTTGTTATCACCATTGGGTGTATGGTAGTCAATAAGAATCGATTCAAAATGATGGGCTAATACAGGGGTAGGCAAACTTTTTGGCCCGAGGGCCACATTGATTTCAAAAATTTGACAGGTGGGCCGGGTCAGCACAAGATTCAGTTCAAATAAAAAAAACTGCATGTGTTGATAGTCCATACCACACATTAACAGAGCAAAAGCATGAAAGTATGAAGATCCTTTTTTAAAATGAAAACAGTGAAACAACTATGGTATATGTCCTGTATGAACATCCAAGTATGTTAACAACATACATGTGTGACAACACAAGCAACAAAGTGCAACAATTTTTTGCATAAAAACTGTTTATAACAAACAACAAAAATGCAGCATACAGTACAGGTTCATTAAAAAAAATACATAATAAAAAATATACAAAATATAACAAAGTTAGGACTATTTGCTAGAAAATGAGACGAGTAAGAGACCTGGTGGCTTTTGTTTCCACTCACTCACTGTCTCAAACTTTACCTCCCCTCGATCACCACACATGACAACATTGCACAGCTGATGTCGTGCAACCAGCTTTTGAAGCCAGCCACCGGACCCTTCAAAGTCTTCGATGGTCATCGTTAGCGCTATGGAACAGTCAAACCATTCCAGGAAACGTTCATTTACTCGACTGTCCGTCGAGCCGCAAGCAATTCACTCCCAGCATGGAAATTGCCAGAATAAATATAGATACATATCACTTTCTCTTCCGCGGTCATTACTGTTCCTCTCCGTTTGGATGCCATGAGCTACAGGACATAAATGAATGAAATTAAAAACTTTCGCAATTCCAGTAAAACTCAATTAGGAGGCACTTGCATGTCGCCGTTTTGGATCCAATGATAGACAATAGTGGCACACTTATTCCGTCGTATCGAGTGGGAGTTGCTTGATTTGGCACTACTGCGGGCTTCCGTATGGCTTCCGGAACTTCCGTTGTTATGAATCGATCGTTCATGTAATGTAGTAGGAGAAAGTTTAATGCATATGTTTTTTTGTTTACTGGGTTCGGGGATTTCCGTTTGGCAGAGGTCCGCAGGTGACAGATAAGATTTCTCCCTCTATCTCTCTCCCTCTCTCTTCGTCTCCCCCTCCCTCCCTGTGCTCTGCAACTTCAAGTAACTGCGGCACCTGGCGTTGAAATGCCTGTCATTACAAGTCCAAATGAAATGAATGCAATCATTCACATCGAACCTTAATTGTCTACCAACCTTCGGCGGGCCGGATTAAAAACACTAATGGGCCGGATCCGACCCGCGGGCCGTAGTTTGCCCACCACTGGGCGAATATTAAAAAAAGAGGAAAAGAAATCGCAACAACACTAATAAAATAAAGCACTTTAGTTCTTTATTATTTGAAGCTAAAACCTCCAGAAAAGGCATGACACTTTGTGAAGCACAACAAGACAAACACGGGCAAAAAACAGAGGCAAGAATTGACTATCACATTCTTTTGTAATTCTGGGCCTGACCAGCACTGAATATTGTGTTACAGTGGAAACGAGAATACCTGGACAGAATACAACAAGTGCAGGGAGAACAAACATGCAACTTACAAAGCCAGACAGGTGGGCTGGAGCCCAAATGAAGGTATAAGGTTGGTTGACATGTTCAGGGCTCGTCCACCATCCGACCATAATGTAATATGTAACGCTATAACATAACTCACACCCATATAAAACCTTTTGATCACGTGACATTATGAGAGCGTGTCAGTCGGTAGACAGCGAAAATTGCATTTACTACATGTGTGCCAAAGACAGCACAGCAACACGAAAAATCCCCTTTCTTGTTCCAGTCACCAGTTGACGTAGGACACAAAGTCCATATCAGAAGTTGTTAAATATTCCTAGGCATGATGAAAGAGTCACCTTGGCAACTATATATACATATACACCAGTACAGTCTTTGCTACTTTTGACAGGATTCACTCAACAGAGCGAAAGAAGCTGAACACAATCGACAAACACCGCATACTCTCTGGAAGATGATGAAGCCCTTCAATTTGTCTGTTGCAGTGATCATCATGCTTGCCTTCCTTTTTATCCAGGAGGGTTCTACCATCTCTCGTGATAATCGGGTAAGCAAGCACGTTTCTTGTTTGATCCAACTTTTTTCAGAGACATCTTTTCATACTGGACATTGCAATCATAGGAGCCTGACCAACATATGGTGGAAGCAAGAGATAACGCAGCTGCTGACATCCCGGAAGACCACCAGTTGAAGGTATAATACAGTATTTTGTGTGTGTGTGTGTGTGTGTGTGTATGTATGTATGTATGTATGTATGTATCTACATCACTATTCTGTGCCGAATCTCTAGGCGATTTTTTCACCTGAATTACTTGGATAAATATAACGATGTCCTTTCCTACGGATTTAACTGTGTTTTATAATAAATTTCTGATTTAGTTAATTTATCCAACACCATTCAGTCATTCCAATAAATGGAATATGCTTTCAACTTAAAATAGTGTTTTATTTAAAATCATGACAATCTTTGAAGCTGTGTTTAGTGTTTATCACTTGTTTATTTTTCATTTATGGTGATTCTTACAAATATTTCATTGCTCTATTTTTTTTTAATTCCATAATGGTATCCACGAATACAGAACATTGTTGCTCTCCCAATGAGCGCCATGCATGATGACAAAGTAGTAGTTGACGGCAGTCAGAAAAACTACTCTTTTTTTTTTTTTACTACTATGACTTCAAAGAATTTCGACCATTACATATTGAAATGTAACTATTTCAAAAAATCACCCCGCATTAAATAACATGGGGAATGAATGTGGGTGACCCATTTTGTTACAAGTGGTGTGCTTGTGTAGTTCATAAAAGGGTTAAAAACTGTTCCAAACACCAGTCAGGTGGAAATGCAAAGTCCATTGCAAAAACAGAGAGAGGCTGCCAGTGATTAGGAAATACTTCACGATAAAGGCCAGCATTTATCTCATGCACAAAAGAGCTGAGCGAGAGAAAGTTTTCAGAACTTCAAACTTGCTGCCTACTTAATAATCAAAATCACGCAAGCTCTGACAATTAAGGCATTTAACTTTGCAGTTGCTCATTTCAGTTATTCTGCACACAGATGGACAATAGCGTCAGACGCAAACGCTTCAGCAGTGAAAGGGATTGCCGCTGGTGCTGCGGTTGCTGTGGTCGAGAATCGACATGGTGTGGTCTGTGCTGTGACTGGTGATTCCTGGAAATTGTACTTCTGTACTGCTATCAGTCTGTATTATCACAATAAACCATCAATCCATCCATCCTGGCATCTGTTATCTGAACCGCTTTTTCCACACGACGGTCGCAGGCGTGCTGGAGCCTATCCCAGCAGTCTTCGGGCAGAAGGCCAGAGGTGAAAGTGGACTTTCCTGAAAATTCCGGAAAATAAATAAATAAATAAACATTCCAAAAAAAAAAAATTTCGAAATCTCCGAGATATGGCGAGGCCACGAGAATGCGAGGCGAGGGTATTACTGTTGTGGCAACGCCACTCAAGCGAAGCACGCCTCAGCAGTTGATAGTCCGCTGCGCTCTGCTGTGCGTGCGTCAGCGCGAACATGTACGCAAGCGCGTCTTTTGATTTCAACCAATTAGCGCCGATGCAACCGACGTCACACACGACAACAGCTAAGGTAAACTAGCCGAGACGACACTCGAAGTCGGACGGACACGTTTTTCTGCCAATCTCTGTGTTTCCCTTTTTGTCCAAATATATTTTTTATGACAACAACTGTCTTCTCCACGGCGTCTTTTATTAGTTCCACTGGGGTTTAGCAAGTGTGTTTATAAAGAGACGAAAATCTCTTTACTGTTACTAGTGTTAGTGCCTCAACATGGCTACGCTTGTGAAAGCAAAACAACGAACTCAAACGCGTGTTCGTTCAATGTTGTCAACTAATATCCGGATTAATTTTTGGGAAATTTTTCCTCAATTCTCCGGAGAAATTTTCATTAAAATTTGAAAATCCAGAATTCCGGGAAAATCCGGAGGACTTTCATCTCTGGAAGGCACACCCTGAACTAGTTGCCAGCCAATTGCAGGCCACACAGAGATGAACAACCATTCACACTCACAGTCAAACTTAGGGACAATTTAGAGTGTTCAATTAACCTACCATGCATGCTTTGGATTGTGTGGAAATTGGAGTGCCCAGACAAAACGCACACAGGCATGGGAAGAACATGCAAAAAAAGCCTGATTCAAGCCCACGACCTCTGCACTGTGAGGCAGAAGTGCAAACAAGTCTTGCGCCATCATTACAATAAAACAAAATATAGAAATGTTTTGTTCACCTCTCAGAAATGGATTGTCTACCTCTTGGTAAATGCTAGATCAGGGGTGGCCAACCAGTCGGAGACGAAGAGCCAATTTTTTTACTGTGTTACTGCAAATTGCCGCATCATATCCTCCCTCGCGCGTGCGCGCACGCACACACACACACACACACACACACACACACACACACACACACACACACACACACTTTTATGGTCAAAAATCGACTTTTGAAGCGACCAACTTCCCACGAACGAACCGATCGTGCACGTGCAAGCATGCACGCGCACACACACACACACACACACACACACACACACACACACACACACACACACACACACGCACACACGCGCGCTCGCACGCACTCACCTGCGCACACATGCACGCACTCACCTGCGCACACATGCACGCACACTACGATGAGCAACAGTCGGAACGGGCGAAAATGAACAAACGCTAAAGATACAAACAAACAAATCTTTTTTTTCCCACCCATTTCCTCCTCCCACCACTTGCGGTCGACTTGGGACCAGTTCGCTGGCTCCCGGTCGATTCTGATCGACGTATTGGGCACCCCTGCCTTAAAATCAGGGGTAATTCGCTGACTAGCTTAGCGCTTAGCGCCGTTGTTTGCGCATTAGCGGTGATGCAGTAATCTGATTGGTTGCCCTCTATGTCAATCAAGTAATGGGATTGTTGATAGGCTGACGGAGTACATTCTGTGAAATTCGTGCCTTGTTTGATTGGCATCGCCACTGCCGAGGACTAGTTTTGCGTTTAGCGCCGTTGTCTGCGCATGAGCGGTGATGCAGTCATCTGATTGGTTTCCCTCTATGTCAATCAAGTAAAGGGATTGATGATAGGCCGACGTAGTACCTTCTGTGTACTTAGTGCCTTGTTTGAATTGCATCGCTGCTGCTGAGGCGTTTTCGACGCTTGTCGTGTGAAAGCCCGGGAGCCACATTGAAACAGACAAAGAGCCGCATGAGGCTCGCGAGCCGAGGGTTGGCCACCCACCTATGTGCTAGACCAGTGGTGTCAAACATACGGCCCGCGGGCCGGATCCGGCCCGCAAAGGAGTTTAATCCGGCCCACAAGGTGATTATGTAACGCATCGGTGTCAAACATACGGCCCTGCGGGCCTGATCAAACCTCCTTGGGGGCCGGTTCCGGCCCATGGGCCGTATGTTTGGAACTCTGCTCTAAATTGTCCCTTGTCTGACTGTGAGTGCGAATGCTTGTTTGTCTATGTGTGCCCTGCGATTGGCTGCTGTCCCCCGCCTACTGCCCAAAGACATCTAGAAGATAATATCTAAATCAAATTCCCACTGCAAAGAACACAGAATCCAGGGAAGTTTCGGGAGTTCTGCCGAATAGGAACTTGAAAACAATGCTGACAGTCAACTGGTTCCCAGTGAGTATAAACTAGAAAGGCCAGCATACTTTGGACATTCAGTCATCTGAAAGAGCATAACTCATCAGGCTCTAAAGGAGTATGATTGATTCTATTCTTGAAGAATATAAATAAAGGTTTGTTGTGAGCATTGCAGTTTGCTCAGTGTGGAAGTGACCAAAATCAATGACAGCGCTGTTGCTTGAAAAAAAAAAAGTGGTAAATGCAGTATTGTCTTTGGAACAGTGTCAGATTATTCCAAAAAGTTCACCCTGCACTGGTCACAAGCAGGGCACATATAGACAAACGGCTCTTCAAATTCACATTTACTCCTATTGACAAATGTGTTTTGCCTTCAATTAACCAGACATGCATATTTTCAGAATTTGGAAGGGATCTGGAGTATTCAGAGAAAACCCACATACGTAGAAGGAGAAATAAAGCTGGAAATTAAGCATTATTTCCCTGTCAGTGGCTGTGCATCAGTAAGGTACATGAGAAGCAGTGCCACTTTAGCTTACCTTGCCCCTCCTTCCTGGAGTTTTGGTTCTTGCGCAAGTTGTAAAATTCTACTGAGCCTTGACTTGCGTGCACACAATGGTGTAAGCGACGTTGCAATGTTGGAAAGTTTGTTTCAATAATTGAAACACTAATGTTACTATACATACAGAAAAAAAATATATATGTTGTGACCACAAAATATTTTCAAATATAGAAATATGTGCAAAGGACACAAATTCCAGTGACAGAAAAAAGACCTAAAAAAATGAAAGCAAGCCAGAGACTTCTTTTCATTAATACATATTCAGAAAACAAAAACTACAAACACAATCGCCAGAGATATACAATCAATAACAAGATAAAATCTCGTATTACAAACCGACATTCACGAAGGAGCAGATAGATCGGAGGATTTCATGCCTTTAATGCCTAGTTTCTAATGGTCCTAACATACTGTTTAACTTCATTTTCAAAAATGCAAGTGGTATTCAATTTGTGTATTTGCCATTCAGCCAATAAAGTTAATCAGCCATCCATTTTCTGATCCGATTATCCTCACAAGGGCCGTGGGGCATGCTGGAGCCTATCCCAGCTGTCTTCGGGCAGTAGGCGGGGGACACCCTGAACCGGTTGCCAGCCAATCGCAGGGCACACAGAGACGAACAACTATCCACGCTCACACTCACACCTAGGGGCAATTTAGAGTGTTCAATCGGCCTACCATGCATGTTTTTGCAATGTGGGAGGAAACCGGAGGACCAGGAGAAAACCCATGCAGGCACGGGGAGAACATGCAAACTCTACACAGGTAGGCCGGCGCTGGGATGAAACCCACGACTTCTGCACTGTGAGGTCTACGCGCTAACCAGTCAACCAACTGAGTCGCCCTAAAGTTAATCATATAAAATGTAATTTTTGTTTCCAAGGAGATAGGTAATGAAACCAATATATGTTCAAAGCAAATGGAAAGATGTGGTTCCACACAAATGAAATAAAATTATAAACATCTTTCTGTCATGAATTAGAGAATTTTGAAATTAATGAAAAATATCTGGAGAGGATCCTTCACAAAATAAAGAATAAGTACCTTTGTCTTTTTGAGCAGAAATCTAGAATCTGTGAATTAATGAAAAGATAATTCTTTCATTTGGTCAAGTGGTTAGCACGTCCGCCTCACAGGGCAGAGGTGCAGGGTTCCATTCGGTTCTGGCCTTCCTGTGTGGAGTTTGCATGTTCTCCCCGTGCCTGCGTGGGTTTTCTACAGTTACTCCAGTTTCCTCCCAATTGCAAAACACATGCATGGCAGGTTAATTGTTTCCTCTAAATTGTCTCTTGGTGTGAGTGTGAGCACGGATGGTTGTTCATCCATGTGTGCCTTGCGATTGGCTGCCAACCAGTTCAGGGTGTTCCCCGCCCACTGCCCGAAGACAGCTGGGATAGGCTCCAGCACGTCCTCCGACCCTCATGAATGAATTCTTTCATTTTATTATCAAGCAGTTATTTTCCTGGTAAAGCAAATGATTTCTCAGCAATTCTCGCCGTCATACGATATCGGTTCGAAAAGTGGAGTCAAATTCATCTGAAACAATTTTATCCTTTTTTTTTTTAAGCACATTGTCATTTCTCCTTGACTCAATGCCATATTCCAACTAAGGTTAAGGAAAGATGGTATAAAGGTTAGGAAATTTGACTTTCCGAAGAGGGCCCCATGGTCTCCCTTCTTCACCTTTATATACTTCTCCCACTTTTTCCTTCTTTCACTTCCTGGGTCAAGCCAGTCAGAGGTCAACATACCCATTCAAACTTTCTGCAAAACACACACAGACGCATGACATTGAACACCAGCAGTGTGACAATCCAGTAACCTTGAAGAAATAAACTTAAATGTGCAAGGCAAATTTATTTTCCAGCTAGCCAGCTCTGCTAGTTATCCAATTGAGCACTGGAGCACATGACTTCTTAACCACAATGGTAAAAGTTCTTTTATGCTACTTTCAGGATGACTGGATTGTCCACAACAATTATGAAGACCACAAAGGTTAAATGAGTGTGGTCTGGTGTTAATTTGAACCAGAATTGGTTTGGGAACACACAGCCACAGCTGCACTGATAGAGTTAAGAATGGTGAAGCAACATAGAGAGAGGTCAACATATTTCAAGTGACAATCTGTACAATGACAACACTGTGGGTGTTATTTTAGCCAATGAAATTGCAATTTCACAGGCACAGAAGTCCATGTACGCCTAGAAACACACACTTGTGTACAATCTCTACATATAAAGGCTGCTAGACTGGAGCCTAATAGACTCACTAATACGACATTCATGTATCCTTGCGGGGGGCAGAGTTGCTTGCCAACCATGACTCGCGCCCAGACGGATGCCCGCTTTCCGCCCCCGTAACAACAGAATTTCTGCCAAACCACAAAGGTGATGGTACATGGAGAGGGTTTCATTCAGCTTCCTCTTAAAACACACACACACACACACACACACACACACACACACACACACACCCACACACACACACACACACACACACACACACACACACACGCAACACACACACACACACCCTGACTCATAACCACATGGGCGCACACAAAACAAAACGCAGCCAAGGAGCAATTACAGGCCTGTTCATTGTTGCCGCCAGTAAATTTGCTCCATAAATTGAAAAGCTAGTGTTTGTTTAAAAAAAAAGTTCATTTGTTGATGTTCATGCAGCACACAGGTTCCTGAGATCCCCCAGCCCTTTTTCATTACGTGGTAGCCCATTTCACTAGACATCCAAACACACATTGTAAAATATTAGTGGAGTGGCATGTACATCTCCAATCTATATACTGATTGTTAATCATGGGAATTGAATCCACCTTCAACATTCTCTGAGATTATTTTCACATTCTCAATTGATTATTTGAGATGTATAATACACACTTTGTTTTATATACTGTAAAAGTCAAGTCATTTTTCAAGATTAAATTGGTGTACCTGTATTTCGGTTTTTTTAGATTAAATGTTTTTTTAATACAAGTTAATATTTTTTCAAGCATTGAGAAAGACTTACAAGACAAATTAGCATGTCATATCAAAAAGAGATTTTTCCAGAGTACCGTAACAGAATTTCTCAAGATGAAAAGTACTATTTTTCAAGAATAAAGTCAATGAACTCTCAAAAATCTGATTTATTTTCTTAAAAATTTGATATAGATATATAGATATATATATAGATAGATAGATATTGTAATACATCAAGAAGGTCTTTACTATTTGAGCACACCAGGATTTCTGAGAATCTGCATCATGACAATATGAGTGAATTCTATTTTTTTAGTAACCTCATCCAAAAAAAAGGCTTTATTTGCTCCTTCCTTTGCTGCTACTCTCCAGCTTTAGGTTTTGGGGTACATTGAACCAGTGAGCAACCATTACTGGCAAAACTAAATAAAAAAAAAAACAAAACTATATTTTAATGATATAGGCGGAATAAAATGCCATTCACAATCACCCCTTTTGTCATTGGCTGATCCTGTAACCTATACTTAGGTGCGACTTGTATATATTAAAATTAGTGCTTGGACTGGCACCCAAAATCCTCGTTCCCTAATTGTGTTGACTTTCTGTGCACTACCATCACCCTTTTTCCACTGACGGTAATGCATCAAAAGCATAGGCCAACCGCTAAAAGAAAGTAGAAGAAGAAATGCAAGCGGAAGAAGAAATAGAACATGAAGAAGAATCGTAGTCGTGTCATTATTTTGTGACGTAACTCTGACAAGACTTTACTATTTACAGCACTAAAAGGCTCAATGACTGACCAGGATTCTCTCTTTAGCCACAATGTGATGGGGTTCAAAGGGGAATCCGAGTGAATCTAAGCCATTTTAAAGTAAAAAGAAAAAGTTTTGCATGATTAGAAACAGGTGTTTCATCCAACTGGAACTCGTTCGCTGCCATCAACAAGGAGTGCGTTCGAAAAGTCACACTGATTCCCTAACACCATTCTGAGAGTGTTTGTGTTTGGAGAGAAAGAGAGCGCTGCCCTCCTATTCATTTCCAAACCCAGCCTATGTAATAAGCAATGGTTTGTGCTTGAACGATTTCCTATGATGGCCCTGAAGTGCAAAATACAGTACAACAAAAAAATTCTGAACAAAAGAGCAAATGATAAAACACTAAAATAAAAAAAGTAAACACCAAATCACATCAGAACAACACAAACACAAAAAGACAATACAACAGCAAATACAAAATGAAACACAACACCCAAAGACAATTTGGACAAACAATGTTGCGGGTGACCTCAGACAACATGCGGTGCTGCCATGGATGATGCAGAGCTGCTAGCGCAAGGCTACCAGAATTGGAAGAAACTGGTTCAACCGGTCAGCTCAACGCATCGGGATAGCACAGTGCCCCTCTTGCCAGAGCGCCAATGATAATGAATGAATGACATCCATATGAGGTGCGACTGGATAAGCTCAGGTCTCATTATGCCATCCAAATAAGTCTGCACAAGATGAGACGAATTGAAAAGTGGTTGGGCTGGGCTGTATTGTAACTATTTTTCAGAGAGTCATAAAAGTTATTCAGGATGTTTCTATATTCGCTTAACAGTGAGTACTTACACCCTTGCACTCTACCTCCGGGCGACATTTGCGCCTGTATCGCATGTGTGGCATGTGTAGAGAAAATTTTAGCAAATGTCAGGAGATCGTGGCCGTATTTGTTGTCATTCGACTATGCATTAACGGCGCGAGATGCTGCATGTGTTCTGGCCGTCTGTCTTCGGGATCGTCCACAATTGACCTAATCTAGGGTGATATGTGGCACAAATCACCAAATATCACATAAATTATACTAAAAACACCTTACCCTGTTGTAACACGATATCTGTCAACCACCTCAATGTTAAATTGTGAGTGTGTTAAACTGCTGACAGTTTTTTCTTCTGAGAACCAGTAATGAATGGATAGCTGACATCCTGAAATAGAACTTTGGAACTGATTTGGCTTAGTGTTCCCTTTGACCACAGCTGTTTCAGACTCTTAACCGACAAATGAGTCATCACCCTTGTACAGTTAATCATCCAAACCAGCACCAGGCGAGAGCTTAGTGTGAACCAGAGACCCCACCGCAGGTCAGACTCAGCAATAAAAGCTGTGATCCATCCGCCTCCGTGCACTCCTACGTAAAGACACAATCAATGCCACTAACATGAGGTCAAGACCTTCTAGACGGCTGAGTTGATGAGGCATACTTGTGCAACCCACACTGACTAATACACCGCTGTGCCGAGGATGATGACTTTTCTGTATAACCAGAGATTCAATGGCCAGCAATTTAGGTACAATACCCTGGTTTCTGAGATCTGCTTCCACCCACTTGAGATACTTCCTGTTTTGTACTTGTGAATTTATGATTGGCTATTTCCACTTCAGACCCTCCAAATGAAAGCAAATGTTTCTGATTTATTGCTCTGCATAATCTGACTCTGAACGAATGGTAGGACGCAAAACGCTCCGGAAAATGAGACCCCCACCTTTCCCACCTCCTGTACTCATACCCACTAAAATCTGCTCACCCACAATGCAACACTTGGCTCGAGTAAACAACCCCCCGGAGTACCTGTGCAATGCCCACTTCAAGAAGCCACAAGTGTCAACCATGCTACAAATACATCCTTTCCTGGCCCTTAGTGAGCACATTATATCCTCTTCAACTGGTCTTAATATACTTTAATAAGACCTGTTTTTGATTATTTCTCCCTGGAAACCGGTAGTAACACGGCTACTCGGCACATATAAAATTGAATGAATGGAGCGGGATTGCCAACGAGTCAGGAGGGGGAATAAGAAAACTTGGGGATTCGTCCACACCAGCTGGATACGGAGCCCAATATAATACTTGTGCCCATGGCTCTGAAAGTACCACTATGAGGAAATAGATGCCCAGCCCCTAATTTTTTTAATGTGTGCATGATTCAACTCAAATCATAAAGCACTCACATGTCACATCCTGTGTGGAAGGACATAGAGGCTTAATTTCCCTCATGGGAACAAGGACAATGGTTAATGTGTTGTATTTGGAACCCAAATTTTAGAGTAACATGGGCCAAGAACTTATTGCACCCATGGGGAAAAAACACTATACCCGTTTGCTGAGAAAAGCCTCCAGCTACATAAATGGTTATAAAAAAAATCAATGTCCCCAATGCACCTGTTGTTACCAAGTGGAGCTGCGCATACACTTCCACACACATAAAAATGAATGATAGACACACCTATCCAAAATTATATTGGAACATTTCGACGCCAATTCCATGATTTTTGCTGTAGACTGAAAATGTTTCCATTTGCCATCAAGAGATGAAAAACAAGACAAGATTTCCTCAGATACTGTATTGAGGCTACGTCCGGATATGATACAAAATGTATTTTATATTTTGAGTTTGTCACAAAACTCCACATTTTCAGGTGAGCAAAATGATGAGAACAGAAATAATTAAAGGCATTCTTTTTGCTATTTAAAACAGTCCCAAGGTGTGGGAGTAAACAGCTCTTTGAACATTCAAGTATATTGCAGCTGTCAGAAAGCAACCCCGCTAACACTGATATATGCTAACAATGCAATCATCAATTAACCTTCACAATTTTGTCAATAGAAAGCTTTCTGATTTTCATTTTGGTTAGACGTCTAACGAGTGCTCATGTCGTCTTCACTCGCAAACGCCAAATTTAAAACTGAGCAGATGTAAATTGGCATACCGCGGTGAGTTTTGTTTGTTTGTCAGGTTACTTGCTGTTTTATTTTGAAAGAATGAGTCTCCTCTCGTTTCAGGTCACTTACCTTCCTCCTGTGCCACCCTGATTGTTTTCACCTGTTGCCCCTTAGCTTGCTTTTCAATGGTCCATGTCTCCCTTTGACCCGTGCCAGTATTTTTCATCCATGTGCGTGCACTCCAGCCTCTCGCCCCGCATCTGACCAGTCCTTGCCTTCTTTTCCACATCCTTGCCATTTTGAGTTGTCAGTCGCTGATCCTCCAATAAATATATCTTTTTACTTTGAACCCTGCAACCGTGTCCTATATCCAAACCTCGGTTTGACAAAAACGATTTCTTTTATTTTTCATAATCACATGCAACCAAGCACACCTTGTCAGTTTCATATTCCACTACGTTTGCTCACATACAAAATGGAAAAGTCTTGTGTCAGATGAATACCCAGAGCTATAACCCGAAATAGAATGTTGATTCTGTGTCTATTAATCAGCTTTCTGAAGTCAAACCCAATGAAGTATAAGTCTACCTAACAAAAAAAAAGAGAAATTCATCACACGCTTCAGATACTTTTGGAGTGGGGTGTAAATTGGGTAAAACATTACAGTATAATGATCCCCAAAAATATACCATTGGAAAAGGTGAACATACACACACTGCCCATTATATGTTGACATAATAATAATAATAATAAATGCTCTTGCGGTGCGGAGGCCCAGTCTCATTCGGCTGGGTCGTCACAGTGCGTAGAGCCGATCAGCTTCCCCAGGGCCCGCCAATGACCACGTCCACTGCATCCTCCAGGGTAAGGCCCTGGTGTTTGAGGTCCTCCCTGATGACATCAAGCCATCTCGTGTGGGGTCTGCCGCGTGGCCTTTTCCAGCCGGCTGTTGCTGGATCAAATGAGAAGATGGCATGAGTTGGGTGTTCCGGGGGCAATCGGAGGAGATGTCCAAACCAACAGATGCACCTCTGAGCGGCCAGTCGGGATGCAGGGGGCTGAAGAGTATGTTTTCGGAGGTCTCAGTTGGCAACATGGAGGTGCCAGCTGATGTTCAAGATGGTTCTGAGTGACCTGCTGTCAAAGCCGTCGATCCTCTTGGCCAGGGTATTGTTTATATGTTGACATAGAGTTAATAAAAGTGCAGTACGTACATCCTGTGTTGTTTTTTTTTCAGTAGAGAATGCTGTATTTCCACTGCAGCACCATCATCATTTTGCATTTGACTTGTCATTTTCAGCAAAAAAATAACAAGCAAAGTCAAAATGGTCGCAGACCATTTACTTTTATTGAGAACATGTTATTTTGGCCATCATTGCAAGCAATACCATATTAGGTCATTCCGAGTGGAGACTTATGTGACACTTTGGAGTTTGGTAATTAAAAAAAAAAAAAATAAATAAAAAATAAAAAACTGAACGTTTTACATAAAATGAGAGTCATCGTATTCATTGGTCCTTTTCGTATTTTTTTTTTCCCCCAACATACGTTTTGGCCAAACCCCATGACTGACCAATGTGATTCCAGATTTCCTTCAACTCAAAGGATAAGAGGTGATTCAGTATACAGTAATCATAATAAATAATAAAAACATGCAACATCAAGTGAACATTGAGTTGCTATTGGAACAAATGTGTCACTTGTGCCCCAACTTCAAACTGCCTGGAGAATACACAGCGTGGCGAAGTGGAGTGCAGCTCCCCATATTCTTATGCCTGTCTTCCATTACATGCTGTCGAAGCATGACGCCGCTAGTAACTTGTTGTCAAGCGTAGATTGCCGTCACTGCAGAGCCCACTGGGTTATTTCCGGCCAGTGGTTGCACTTGCTTGGCCTTTGAACCAGGCTTTTATAAAAGGACTCAACACGACTAATGAAAACTCTCCCAGTCAGATTAAAAGTCTCAGCCAACTAACCACATTTCGAGCAAACACTGAAACACAGACACACACTCAAACACACGCACACACAAGCAACCAGACACAGTTCACAGATGTGGTTTACAAAGAGAGGACGAGTCCCATTTCCAATCCACGCGCAAAGCAATGTCAAAGTACGACGGTGCCAGTAAAGTAATCCTTTTCATCGGGGATGCATTTGTCTGTTGCTTATTTGTAGCCTATTTAATTTTTCTTCACACTGTTAACTATGGAATGCATGCTCTAGTGGTGTTTATTGTCAGTGCTCTTTTTCTTCATTAGCCTTTAAGGTTTATCCACTGTATAGGAGTTAAAGTGTAGCCCAGGAGGTGACATCTGGAAATTGCTCTTATTAACCGCCTAACAGGCAGCAGATGTCTATGTAACTACTACATGTGAAATGATCTTCTTTTTTCTGCAATATTTGTCGTTTGCTCGTGTGATGCGGTTCTGGAAGGAAAGAAAAAAATGTAATAAGTATGTAGTGTAATATTGAGTCCGTAGGGCGGCACATTGAGTTAATGGCACGGCGTACCAGGTTTGCACATCCGCCTTACAGTACTGATGTTCGAGAATCAAATCTTGGCTTCCGCTTTCCTGTTTGCACATCGCATGTTGTCTCCATGCTTGCCTGGGTTTTATCCGGGTACTCTGGCGTATGCCCATATTCTCAAAACATAAAGTTTAGTTTCAGTGAAAAGTCCAAATTGTCCATATGTGTGCAAATGTGCGTGTTATGTCATGATTCTACTTTTGTTTAGTTGACATTTAGCTTTGTTTCATAGATTTGTTTCCTCGTGTGCTTTTGTCTTTTCCTCATTTTGGTTTTGTTTCCACCTGTCCGGGTCCGTTGGGTTAACCAATCAGCTCCCATAACCCTTTGTGTTTTGTTCAGGTGTTCCTTTTTGTCTCGTAAGTTTGCTTGAATTTAGTTAGCTGGTTTCTGTCAGTCCTGGTCGGACCGTTACGCTAATCGCATTTTTTTTTTTTTGTTGTTTTGTTTGTTTGTGCTGCTGTCACGTTGTTTTGTCCTTCTCTCATGGGTTATTGTTTGTTTGGTTTCTTTACATTTTCAGAACTTTGTGTTTTGGATTTAGTTTTTCCACTGTTCCCCTGTAAGTCCATCCATCCATCCGTTTTCTGATCCGCTTATCCTCACAAGGGTCGCGGGGCTAGATGGAGCCTATCCCAGCTGTTTTGGGGGAGTAGGTGGAATACACCCTTAACTGGTTGCCAGCCAATCACAGGGAACGCATTGACGAACAACCATTTGTGCTCACACTGAGACATTTTAGAGTGTTCCACTAACCTACCATGCATGTTTTTGGAATGTGGGAGGAAACCGGAGTCCCGGAGAAAAACCTACGCAGGCACGGGGAGAACATATAAACTCCACACAGGGAGGCCAGAGCCGGAATCAAACCCTGCACCTCTGTACTATGAGGCTGACGCGCTAACCAGTCGACCCTGGGCCGCCGAAGTCAAACAAAAAAATGAAAATATTGCAAAAAAACTCATGTGCCAGAAAAAAAAGACATGTTTGAAATATACATTTTGGGACACACAAGCCATGTGTGATTAAAATTTGCTGCTGACCAGTGTCAATTTTTTAAGTGTATTAAGTGCAATGTGGAGCCCATGAAGATGTGATCAAATGTTCTGCTTAGAAATTCAAAACACGAATGTGTATGACTGAATATTCCGAATCCTGTTACACCATTTTAGACCAAATGGTCCATGTCAAATCCTTTGGCTTGATGCTACACTGGTGTTTTGTGATACGAGATGATTATTTCCATGAATGGTTTTGAAATTATATAATCGTCAAAACAGAGAGTGAAAGAGTTTCCGAGTGTAGACACTTATGTTCGAGATGGAGACAATAACAAATTTCATACAGTCACACGAAATATAGTTTAATAAAACACAATGTACACATATGCAGTCCTATGACCATACATTTGTTGGCATCTAATTATTAAACTCAGAATATATCAAAGCAGAGCTGTATACGTCATTTTTGCTTATTCTTTGAAACAGTGAAATCAGTAGATGTAGTTGAACGGATGGAATACAACACGGAGCGATGCATGACATGACAAAACACATTCTGGCAGATATGCACATTGTGTCAAACTCAAAGAATTATTAAAGCGTATAAGAGTAACAGTATGAGGCGAAAAGACATTTTCATTGAACAAAAAAAAAGTACAAAATTGAATCAATAAATAAATCAAATATATACCTACTATATAAATGAAACTGCTATGTGATGGCTAGGTAATTGTTTTTAATCATTTTAATCTGCAGTTTGGTATTACAGCCTTTTATCTCTACATTTAGAATGGTGAGCAAGTCGAGACTGAAAATACGGCAATAAGCTTTCATCATTAGATCAACTATGTACATGTGTGTCTCTTGCCATGCGAGTCAACCAACTCAAGTTCTTAGTTTTTTTTTCTTTCTTTCTTTCTTATGCACACTATACAGTGAGAGCATACAGCGGACTGAACGTAAACAGTTTTGTGCTGAGAATGAAAATACTTTGCAACTATGCATGGTAATTTATTTAATATTACTCTCAAAAATGTACAGAACATAAAGGCCACATGGAGCAGTCCATATCCATTCAGACAGACAGGTGAGGGTTGTTTGGACATAAATATAGAAATGGGGAGAAAAAAAAATAAACAACTGTCTCTTTCAGCTCAAGGTGCCATCTTCTTGGCCGTCAACCTCCCTTTCCTCGGCAAAGTCTCGTACCTCTTCATCATCCTCCATCTTTTCCTAGTTTCCCCTTTTAGGGCTGTTTAATGAACCCCTATACCTATTCCCCCCCTCACTAATACAGTTGGCCAAATCTCTGCCTGCCTTTCTCTTTCACCTCCCTCTATTTGGCTTGCCCACCCTTCCTGTCTGTGGTTGCCCCCTCTGTCTTTAATCACTCTAGACAGTTGATGACATTGTTATTGAGAGGAAATGAGTTCACTAATGTCGACTGTTAAAGGTCCACAAGGCAAGGCATGGGGTGGAACCGCAGCGAATCGAGTCACCTAGCTGAACAGCGCAGCCAAGAGGAAGTAGCGACAGGCAGGTGCGTAGAGTATGATTTTAGTGTGTCGACACTGAAATCGTATCGGAGACAAAACTTTTTGCAGTGACGGATTTACGAATGAATCATGGCGATGCTCTGGAAGGTGAGGGAGGTGGGCGGGATGTTATTGGAGGTCTGAGACGCAGGCGAGGTTGACGGTGTTTTGTGATGTTTGTCAGTCAGAGCATGGTTGCAGCTAGCAGCTTTGCGTAGATTCTTTGTTCAACGTCCAAAGTCCATCTTCTCAGTCCTCACTGACCGGAGCGCGCAGAGGCCAAGTGGTCGCTGTGCTGGTTCTGAGCCCAAAATCGCAGCCTCTTCTTCCCCTTCTTCTTTGGTTCTTTGGATCGATGCTTCCCTGAGTCTCCTGAGGAAAAAAAATGAGGGAAAAAATGTTAACTCATCAATCAGCTACTTTCTTTCTCTCTCTTTTTTCATGGTCATAAACTATCATGAAGCTCTTATGGCTTCAGCGTGAAAAGTGAAGTTGCACCCCCTGTTGACTGCAGTTTGCGTGTTTTTCCAGATATGATCACTTTTAGCATGATTAGACATACTGTACTATCAATGTTAAAGCAATGAGCTGCAAAGACATGTTCATTTCATTATTTTTGCATTTCCAAAAAAAGAAAAAAAAAACAGACAACATTTTCTCTCCTTTCTCCAAACTGACACGTGTGTTCCTTGCGCTTATCAAACAGACACCACATCCAGCAGGACAAGCCAATTTGTGGACCTGACTTTGTCCAACCGTCTGCCAAGATTCACAGCGCCTGCCTTTTCAAAGAGTTTCCATGGACTCTTTTGTCAAGTTTTCTCTTCACCATGACATGATACCAAATACACATGAAACATGAAACGAGTCAGCCTTATTTGTTGTAAGCTCCAATATTCGCGTCTGAACATGAGGTTTGAACTACGCGTTCACCCCAACACTTTCCGGTGCCAATGGAACAGACATGGGAGAAAATGGCAGAAACTTGTGAAACTCAACTCTTCCCAACTTCGTCCCTCAGCCGGAGGTTAATCCGTCCCAGGTTTCCCCGCTGGGACAAGATACGCTGGAAACTGACATGCTGCTCTCATGGAAGCATGTGTGGTGAAGGTTTTGCACCCTCAACTCTCTGTGACAGGGAAAATGCTGGCTACTAAACCGCAAGGCAACAATCTGCCTGCCAAGGCCACAAATAAGATAAAGAGGTGCATGCGTGTGTGCGTGTGTGTGTGTGAGAGAGAGAGAGGGAGAGAGAGAGAGAGAGAGAGAGAGAGAGAGAGAGAGAGGG
>NW_017806059.1:598004-616055 GCF_001891065.2 Hippocampus comes | reverse complement strand
TGAGATAGAGATGAACGGGCGAGTGTGAGAGAGAGAGAGAGAGAGAGAGAGAGCGATAGAGAGATTTATGTAAGACAGAGTGAGTGTGAGGGGAATTTAAGGTAAAAGAAAATCTAACGGTGCAGAGAGAGGGGAGGACACTGGGACCAAAGATCATGTTGAAAAAAAAAACAGTCAACTCCATGCCATGGTTCATCTGGAAGTCGGGTGGGGTGTGGGAGGGATGCTTGAGAAAAATAAATAAGTTTTTGGAATGCTTTCAATAGCTTCTGGCTCTTATTATTGCACTTGTTTGACTCTTTCTCACGGAAAAAAATAGGTAACTGTGTGTAAAATGGCATTATCTCTAATTGCCTTCTCATATGTGCTTACACTTGGCCTCTAAAGCACCCCAAGAACACACCCTGTGCCCATTCCTGGAGTAAAATTTGCACTTGTTTAAGCTGACACGCATGAGAAGGCGAGATATTGCTCCGCTAATAGGCTCTCTTGATGAATAATACAGATGCATGCAAACATCAAACCATCTCAGAGCTATTTCCTGCAATTAATCGCAATTGGCTATTTTGAGCCACATTGCCAATTTAAGCCGCGGCCATAAAGCTTCTCACACACAGCTTGCCCTGTGAGAACAACTTTCACATCACTTCCATCGAAACTGTATGCCCTGACATGGAAGAATGTCAGCGGAAAACTCTGTACACTTGCTTAACTGATGCCACTTTAGATTTTTAGCATGGCTTACAGCACGAGAATGTTTGCTGAAGCAAACCTGGACCTGAAAGGCATTTGGCTCATGGCATAGTTTTCCGAGCCTTTTAAACAGGCAATTTTCATTCAAAACAGCGTTGCTAGGTGCCTGATAAACAACGCTTTCAGTGAATCAACTCAAGCTAAATTATATTTGACAGCTATAAAGAAACCAGTGCACCGTTAAACTCCTGTAACACGGAAAACTCCATTCCTTGGAAACAAGGTTACATTTCAGCCTTTACTGTTAAAAATGTAAATAAAGATACGTTAAAAAAATACTTCTCGTGTTCGGGGTTGGGAACTTCTACAATGAAGCGTTACGTGTTTATACTTGTGTGAAATGTCCACATCAGACCTTTGCCTTCCAGAAGATGTCATGTGCACATCGTTTCATTCAAACGTTGAGAAATGATACCATTTGCCAGTTTGGTTTCTAAAAGTTATAACTTCTGCAGTTTGCTCTTCTGTTTTTTTTTTTTTTCTCCTCCATTATAGCGTCTTAGTTCCCTGTGATGGACAAGTAAAACTATTACAAGGAATGAAATCAATAAAGAAATTGATGATTTGAAATGGGCAGCCGTCTGGTTAGCGCGTCGGCCTCACAATGCAGAGGTACCGGGTTCGGTTCTAGCTCCGGCCTTCCTGTGTGGAGTTTGCATGTTCACCCCCCATGCCTGAGTGGGTTTTCTCCAGGTACTCCGGTTTCCTCCACAGTCTAAAAAAACATGCATGATAGGTTGAACGTGTGACTGTGGATGGTTGTTGTTTGTCTTTGTGTGCCCTGCGATTGTTTGGTGTTCAGGGTTTCTCCCGCCTACTGTCCGAAGACACCTGGGATAGGCTCCAGGATGCCCACCACCCTTGCGAGGATAAACGGATCAGAAAATGTATGGATAGATAGATGATTAGTAGTAGTAACTGTTTAGTATTCGAGGAAGTTATGAATGCAATTACAGAGCAAATGCACTCTATCAGCCTATCTCTGATGTTTCCCACTCATCAAATTCAACCTTACCATTCTTTGTAGTATATTCAAACAATGCCTCCAGTCAGACTATTGTCGTTTATTTCTTGGTCCAAACACTACAAAGTGACTAACACACTACACCGGGCTTACCATTTTGAACTGCGTGTTGAACTCCAACTTCTCAGTGTTGGCAGCTAGAGGGCAACCAATATCCACATAAGACGCTTGCACTAGATACAGTCAGAGATAATCCATCACACATCTCCAAGAACCCCCATTTCGTTTGTTTCCTCAGGGCACCATGCATCCTGTACCTTTCTATCATCTTCTGATTAAGTAATGACTTAAGATGATTAAAAGGGTCACAGAAGAGACTTTTCCATTGAGACAAATTATTAACTTAAGTTGATCACTCCGTTCCAAACATATTCATAATTCATATGGAATGTGAATATGATTTTATCTCGGGAGGCACAGAAAGTTTAAAACCATTTCCCGCCTACGTTTTTACGTTTTAGTCAGTGGAACAAAAATGTTTGAATGGAAGAAGAATGACCCCTATCAGAATATGATGATCTTTCACATGCTATTTATTTCCGTTCTGACTGCATTTACATACCACAGCAGAAGCATAACTCACCAATGTTTAGTTTTCCTCTACAGATGCAATCTTTTTCTGCCAGCTTGACATTTGTATTTGAGCTGGAAATGAATGTAAATCAAACGAATTAAAAAAAAAAAAAAGCTCAAGTACAAATCAAAATGTTTTGTATTCAAAATCAGAAGCAGAGCTTGTGGTGGGACAGTTGTTTATTGCTGTCAGAAACGACCTTTGGTTGAATTCTTTTATGTTCATATGTCTTTGTGTGCATGTGCGTGTGTGTGTGTGTGTGTGTGTGTGTGTGTGTGTATGTGTGTTTGAAACAAACACATGCCTGTAATTCCTTGTATCCCACAGAGTGTAAGCTCCTATGTCATCTACATAAACTTTGGAAAAGGATTCAGCCATTTCTACCCCTTCCGAGAATCTTTCCAATAATCGAGATAAATGTATGAGGGGAAAAAGTTGCCACCTACAACTCACATCATGATGATGCTTATAAACATACCACAAGGCTAGAAAAGAAACAAGAATGATATTTTGCAATTATTTCCCACCTTATACAAAAACATAACAAAAAAAAAACAAAAACGATGGGAAAGGATCTGTAAACAAGTGCAGAGCAAGAACACAATCTTGTTAAAATCACTGACATTTGCAGTTGCACATTTGTACATGGGTTATGTTTATTCATGTTACGAATCATGGCGATGCGATGCTACATTTTATTCAATTTTAATAAAAATGAGTATTGATTAAACTCTGCAATTCTGCAGTCCAACAATAAAGCCGATGTTTTGATACGATGTACGCTGTGCCGAAGCTGCGGCTTCCGCACCGTGTGATTCGAGAACGTTATTAATCTGTTTTGAAGGACAGCCAGAGGAGAAAAACGATGAATTCTTTGACCGCGGTAATTACGCATCCTTATTTTATCCTATTCCAGAAACATGAAATAATATACCGTATTTTCCGCACTAAAAGGCGCACTGGATTATGAGGTGCACCTTCAATGAATGGCCTATTTTGTAATTTTATTCATATATTGGACGTGCCGCATTATAAGACGCGATCTACAATGCATCCACTAGATGGCGCTACGCTCCTTCTGTTCGACTCGTTCATGACCGCCTCTGAAAAACGTAAATTAACGATTCTTTCAATGAAACTACGAAAATTGAAAATAATGCATCAAAACAGAAAATCAAGCGAGGAAATCACAAAATAAATTCTATAGCCCCCCTACAGAATTTATTTTGGCATTTCTTTGAGCGTAGCTCCACCAGAACCATCAAATGTCAGTAAATTGTAGGACACTGGACTGTCTCAAAAGTGTTTGTTATTTATTCCTTTGTTGTGTACTGTATTTACAAACAAGGAAATCACAGTACAACAGTATGCCACACACTGTGGCATTTTCACCGAGGCAACAGAAAATCTAAACGCCGCAGAGAAATCAAGGTATGGCATGATGTGTGGTGGGGTATGTATATACATTGTCTGGAATGTACCATGCCCAAATAAATCAAGCAAAACTAATGGATTCAAGTTTAACGAGCTTAGACAGTGGCAACGCGAGATGCCTTCACTCTCATCTTCTCCATCAAGTAAGGCAGCAATAGCAGTCCAGGCTATTATATCCGTCCATGGCACGAGTACGAGAGCTTTGTCGGTCCACACAAAATGTAAAAAAAAAAAAAAAAGAGATAAAATAAAATGAAAAAATAGAGCAAGATGTTTTAGGAGCTGAATTAGGCGTAATCAGCAGTGTGTCATCTCCTCTAACGGTGGCTTACATTGTCATTAGAATATATTTAACGTGAGAATTTCAAGTCTTGTCAGGAGGTGTATTTTGTGTATTGTACATTGGGGACGCAAGAACAAAAACAAGTTAGAACATATTGCAATGTGGTCATTTCCAATGCCGAAATTTTCCTAGAAATTCTCATTGGAAGATGTTTGTTACTCCTCAACTGATATGTAAACAACTAGAAATGCACTGACTACAGGCACAGACCAAATGATTTCATGCACTAACAGTGCTGGCAGTGCCGCATGAATCGAAGGCCTAATCTTACCTCCATTGCTTGCGGTTTGAAAGAGATCGATGACTGAACTCAAGAAGGCATTAAGACATACGGTAAATGGGATCCTATTCTGCTGTCAAAAAAACCCCCCAAAACATCCCCCTCAGTGCACCTCTCGATGCGGACTGCTAATTAATATCCTTTACAGCACAGAAGGAGGGCTTGACATGCTGCAAATCATCAAATTTGAAGGGGTGGACTTAAGGTAAATTCATATTCAGCAGCTTGGCTCTTGCATAAGCAAGCAGTAGTGCAGGCCATTATTTGTGAGGGGGGGAAAAGAGAACTACTGGCGCCAGTGAGATTTGATTTCAGTGGGAGGAATTGGATTAACAGCCATTAAGGGCCTCCTCACACATACATTTGTAACTCTGTGAAGGCAAAAGGAGACATCTACAGGCAGTGTTGTCTTTACTTACACACTAGCAGCTGTCTGGAAAAAAAAGTGACCTATTGTTTATACTGATGCATCTCCAAACTTCTGCCACCGTTTAATCGGATTCATTGGTGGTTTTTGGCCGGATGACATCAGGTGAGTTAAAGTTCAATGAGAGGTAGTCCAAAGCTTGGTCCAAAGGGTCGATTAAGGTTCAAAGTTTTCTGAGTTGGATATCATTTCCGTATATAATCATGCGAATCATCCAGAAAAGTGCACTATTTTAGAAATATTGAGGCAAACAAATGCTGGGAAAAAGAAGTGAGCCTCATGACAGGGGGAACAATCATTTACAAGACGCTCATCTTGCCAACCAACTGACAAGGGGTTTCTCTGCACAGTGTCACTAAACTCTAACAAGGTTACTGTGTGTTGCACTCTTTCATTCACTCTTACACTTTGTGCTCCTCTTCTCCCTCCCATGCTCTGCTTCCTATCACCGTGATGCTGGGCTAAAATGATTGAAAACATACACATTCCAATTCAAAAAGCTAACGTCGGGATTAGTTTGGTCATTAATTTCTCATCCAAAACCCGGTGCAGGATATGCGGCGGGATTAAAAGCATGTTAGTTCACCCATTCCCTCTTTGATGCTCTTTCTTACTGACAATAAGTTAAAGTGAAAACCGACTGGGAGATTAACATCTCTAAGCGGAAAAATCCCAACTGAACATGCATGAATGACAAGGTGATTAATATGGCCAATAGTCGGTACAGACAACAGGTTTTTTCCCCTCTGAGAGGGTCTGTCATAACGGCAAGAATCAGCCGCAAATGGTCCACTCGGGCCAAAGAACAGAGGATGACCCTGCACATTAAAGTATCCATCAGTCTCCTCAAAGTTTAACGTGACACTTTAGTGCATTTCACAATATCTTAACTGTTCCCTTGTGATGTTTGGGTTACCACTTTTGGCTCCAGTGTTTAAAGGTGAATTAATAAATTTGACTGTTCTGAGACTGAAGGTTCTTCCCTTACATAATTCTACTGTCCTTAACTGACTCGTTGGAAACGTTGCTTCCAACCGTACAAGGACAGCTGTAAACACTGGGACATCCTCATTCTTTCAAAAAGCACTTTGAAGGATACAATAAAACCAAGATATTGGAATCTCAAAACTAAATTCAGTTGAGATAAGCAAAACTATTATGTTGTTCTAACGACTCTTTGTCTGGACATTCACAGACTGCAAGTAAAACAAATAATCACATTTTATTTGCCGCATAGAGAATTTGGATTATATTCCCTTAGCCTCGTTTCAAAGTGATACATTTCGGTTTGGTTTGTTCATAGAGGTTTGTTTTCTTTACGGGTCCCGAAATAACTGGCACAAACATTCCCACTTGGCAAATTTTGGTGGCAGTGGTATACCCATGCACGTTCATTGAGTAACGAGGGATTCAGTATCACCATGAAGGATATTTAAGTCTGTGAGCATGTGAAAGACGAACCAGTGACGCTGTCCCTAAATCCAATATAATCAGCTCACATTACTGGCAATCAATGGCTGACTCAACACTGTTCACTTCATGTCACCCACAATGGAAATGAAAGTCTTACTGCTTTGAATATCCTCTTTACATATCTTCTCCTCATGTATTACCTTCACCTTTGCTGAACCCGACCCTCTTGTGTAATAAATGTCACAAAATGACAAAATGTGACATTTCACACTGAAGTTTTGTGTGACTTTTAGTGGCATACCCTCATATTATACGACATCAGAAGGATTCGACTTTTATGGTTCCTCTGTACCACACTATCGCAGACTCAATAATAATCTGACCCCCACAACGAGCCATCACCTTATTGTGGTGGAGAGGTTTGTATCTCCCAATGATCCTAGAAGCGAAGTTGTCTGGGGCTTTATGCCCATGGCGGAGTCACCTATCGCAAAATGGTGCTAGGTGAGGGACGGGACAGAGCACAGGTCAAAAACCCCAATGATGAATACAATTAATGTGTATTATTTTCCCTCACCGGGAAGGCGGGTCATCGAGACCCCCCTCTGGCGCCAGGCCTAGAGGTCGAGCTCGATGGCAAGCACCTGATGGGCGGGTCCGAAGAGGCAAGGTAAGTCTCTCTTCACATCGGCTCACCACCGGTGGGAGGGTCCAACGTGGTCAGGTGAAAAGAGAGATAGGGGTGGGACCTTGGCAGTCACATCAGGGTTACATAAGATGGCTCGAGGAACATGGAACATCACCTCTCTGGCAGGGAATGAGCCCGAACTGGTGTGTGAGGTTG
Organism: Hippocampus comes; assembly: GCF_001891065.2. NCBI lineage: Eukaryota > Metazoa > Chordata > Actinopteri > Syngnathiformes > Syngnathidae > Hippocampus > Hippocampus comes. The sequence goes on along the minus strand of NW_017806059.1, from coordinate 608,963 downwards.
AGAAGCTCAGTTGGGCAAGGACAGCAAGAGTTAGAGGGGTGTGAGTGCGAAGAAGCCCCCACCCCTTCAGTGGTGTTTCTTTTATTGGGCTTTCCTGCTCATCATTGACCGTCCATAACGAACGCCCATATTCAGACATGAGGATGTTTACATACACACTTAGCAAGAGGACACTCTCGGCCGCAGTTCGATCATCAACTTTTTGGGAGTTTCAATGAACTTGCTGCCTCATGTTTTGGACACTCGAGTGAAGAAGTGGGTTGAGCTGTCGATTGATCACCACATGGTGGTGTGGTGCCTCAGATGATGGTGAAAGATGCCAGTTCAACCACAGTAGTCTTCAACATGAATAATCTGCAGGAAGTTTAAATTATAATATCATTCGGTTTAACAATAGGAATGCTTTTTGTTATCTGGAGTTTTATGGATGTGGGCCCCGCTACGCCCCTGGTCATGGGGCACATTTTCAACATCCTTGACGTTAGAATGTTCTTAACAACAACAAACAAGTGACAGAGCTCAATGATTAATGTGATGAATGTCTATAAGTCTTTCATTGGATCAGTTAAAACTTAAGTTGAAAAAGTATATTGACTTCAGCTGCACCATGTGCTGTTACCCATTGTAATTCTTACTGAGTTGGAGGTTCACATGGGCCTCACACAGGACCAGATGGTTTCTTATCAACCGATGCAAAGTTTATTAGTTTCAAGCTACTCTCTGAAAAAATTACACTTTATTGAAAATGTTTTCTTCCTGTTTTCTTCATTAAAAAAAAAAAAAAAAAAAAAAAATCCAAAAAAAAGAATTTCACTTTGAGAGTAGTGTGGCAGGACTACTCGATGAGCGTCTACTCTACACAGTATCTATCGATCCATCTGACTAAGGGCAAAAAGTGAAGAAATACACCCTGGACTAGTCACCAGTCAATCACACATTTGACCATTTAATGTCTTCAATTAATCTTGCGGCGGGTTCGTGGCTTCAATCCCAGTTCCGGCCTTCCTGTGTGGAGTTTGCATGCTCTCCCCGTGCCTGCGAGGGTTTTCTCCAGGTACTCTGGTTTCCTCCCACATTCCAAAAACATGCATGGCAGGCTGATTGAACACTCCAAATCGTCCCTAGGTGTAAGTGTGAGCACGGATGGTTGTTGGTCTCTGTGTGCCCTGCGATTGGCTGGCAACTGGTTCAGGGTGTCCCCCGCCTACTGCCCGAGGACAGCTGGGATAGGCTCCAGCACCCCCGTGACAATGTGAGGATAAAGTGGATCAGAAATGGATGGATGGATGGATTAATTTTGCAGAAACGTGTTGAAGGAAACCAGAGTAACTGCAGAAAACCCATATAAGCACAGGAAGAATACCCTCTTTGCCTCCACCCCACCAAAAAAAAAAATAAAAAATTGAGAGCTTCTGAAAGTATTGACTAAATGCAGAATGGTTTAAAGTGAAGTCAAATCCAAATGCTTGTAATGCAAGCAGTTGCTGAGAAATTAGTCATCTGCATGTTGATATGCAATATCAGACACCCAGAAAGAGAAAAGCGGAAGAGTTGCATCCCTTGACAAAACTATGTTGAGGTGGTAATTCAAGGCAGAAATAAACACCTTCGGTGTTTGCCCCTTTTTGTCTTCCTATGCGTCCACTCCATGAAGCTCTTTTTCCTGTTTTCCACTTTGATTTATTTATTTATTTTTTGTAAACTCATCTGCAATGATTTCACACAGCCAGTTGTGTCATGAGGGGTAAGCAGCCAGGCCGTGAACAGCCATTAACGACAGGCACGCTCAGCCTGATGCGCTTGGAAACCACAGGGCTCCCGAGACGAGCGAAGCCCCCTCTGTGGTTTGCTATCTCTCGACTGACTCATCGACACATCTGGACTTAAGTACATGTGGCTCTCATGCTGCACGGGCACTTGGGCAAATGAGGGATAATTAGGCTTAGTTGACTTTAATGAATGGCTTAATGTTGTGTTTCATTTCAGATGAGGAAAAATATAAAGCTCAGCACTTATCAAAGGGCAGGCCATGGTGATGCTCCTGAAGGCGTGTTGCTCTTGCGGGCTGAAAGTTTTGTAATTGTTGTATGGATGGGGTCAAGGCAAAGTGAGCTGTAGATAGCAGCAGCACATGAGGGAGTCGTTACAATGTGACCACAGATTTAAGGACTGGGAACACACTGGGATACACGGAAGCAAATTGATCATTCTCTCTGCAAAGTTACTACAGATGCGAACTCTGTCACTCCTCAATGACACAGAGAGCGCTATAGCACTCCATCTATGTTTATTATACAGCAGGTAAAAATATGAGGAAAGAGCCTTCGATTATCTTGTAATATATGATATTGTAGCAAAATGTCACTAACTTTCTGTGCGAAGCATTGTGTGGATGTTTAGGGAAAAGTACGAGCAAAGAGAAGCTTTTTGAGTCGAGATAAGCAGCGCGAACATGTACCATAAAACCATTCTGCAGTACGACCCCCATCAGCCTGTTGTTTGTTTGGCTACCGGACATTGCCACACCACTGTTGGCAATGGATGGCTAGCTTATCCTTGTGGATGGCTCTCCTGCGTTTCCTCAAGAAAAATGGCGGAAAGGAGTCAGTTGTCACGTCACTCTATATTTCGCATCATGACTACATCATCTGCACATTTGTTATTGTGACAGTGTTACCACACTACTGGACACCTTATGTTGTTTTGTGACTCTAAATTTGTGATTGTGTTCTCAATATCTATTTTGTTACAGTGGTTTGTTTGCTGTAGTTCTGTGGCCACTCCATGTAGCAGAGACAAATTCCTCAATAAAAATAATTCGGATTACATATACGTTCTAAATCATATGATACAAGCAATGCTTTGCAGAGTAATCGATGAATCACTTTATTTAAATCAATAAACAAAAAAGAAAATATATATCAAACCAGACAATATGGAAAATACATCACATACTTCGTCAGAGATTACATTTGTAAAGCCCTCACCAACATAATGTAACTAAATACAAATACACATATACTGTACATAACACTGGAAGGAACCCGCACTTTTACTTCCATACACCGACTCCTCCGTTTTGTGCATAGACTTAATAATTTTAGATTTAATAGACACCTGAAATTATATGACTACTTATAAAGTGAATATCATTTTTTTTCTCGGACTGCAATCATCATACTGAACAAGTAAAAGATTACCGGTACATTGAATTGCTCTGCCAGATCTGTAATAACCACTGGAAGTTTGTCAATAGAGTTCGTTCAGGCACCACACTCCTGACCAGCTCAGTCACCTTGAAAGCTAAATAAATAAATCAATAATGAACTACTACCACTACTACTACTACTACTACTACTACTACTTCGCGGTTCGGTAATTGAGGCTTTACTCTATCATAAACGCTTCCCTCTTTTTAATTTCCAAACACAGCCTATGTCCTAAACCAATCAGCAGCATATGCTTGAACTGTTTCCATCTGGACTGCCTGACGCACTGGCATACCGTGTCCCGAAATGGAGCGCTTAGAGTGTGCACCGGCCCTCCATTTTGTTGCACTCTGAATAACTTAACGGCACATTTGAACAATGCTCTGAGTTTCCGAATGGTCGGAGTGGAGTGAAACAGTGCACGCATGTGGGAGGAAACCGGAGTACCCGGAGAAAACCCACGCAGGCCCGGGGAGAACATGCAAACTCCACACAGGGAGGCCGGAGCTGGACACATATATATATATATGGTATTTTCCACACTATAAGGCGCACCAACAAGCGTCCAATTTCTCAAAAGGTGACAGCGCGCCTTATCGTGCGGAAAATACGGTGCATACATACATATTACCTCACTCATGTTTGGAAAGTGGCTCACTATGTTTGACTGCACCGTAATTCTTAATCTGGACACAGACAAGAAAAGAACTACTACTTGCCTCAGTTGATTTGAGAAGGTGGCCTTACGTCATCACTGTGTGGAATATAGGGCTTGAGGTAAGATAGGGGCTCAAACCTTTAAGAGGGGTTGAAGCTAGATGACTTAGGTGTCTCAGACAACTTCCAACAACATTATTCAAACAACGTACCTGTTTCTTCTCTAAATGTACAGTATGAAATTGCGACATTCAAAAGCTGGGTGTGTCATATATGATGTTTTAGAGTAAATTGTACCTATCGTAGGTTGCACCAAAACAGCCTGACAAAAGTAATTTTTCCCTTTTATGGATTTCACTTTTCACATTTTTTTGTTCTTAATCTAAACAGTAATTTGAAATTCACCTAGCATTTCAGTACTTCATCAATGGTGTGCACTCTTTTACTGCACTGGAGCCTTCCACTTAAGGCCTACTATTTTGCACCATCTGACAGTATTTTGCCAATTTTACAAGTCACGCTCATAACACCACCGACTTATTAAAAATGATGAAGTCTTCCTAATCACCACTGAAATCATTAGTACCATCAGCATCTTAAATAACAGTCCTTGCAATTAACTAAACAACAATCGTGACACGGACATGCAAAAGCGACCATGCATGTTCCCTCCATACATAGAATTTGCCGTCATGCCAAAGTGTTGCTCATACATACATACAGTGCACATATTGATTATCGAATTCCACCTGGACTGCATCCCCCTGGTTTCCGTGGGCCTTGTAACAGAAAGGAGCACAGTACAGGAGGAAATTGTCCATCAGGAATCATTCTAATTTCTGCACAAGGCCTTTCATCCCTCCTTTTCTCAACTGGGAGATTTCATGAGGAAATCCCGCACATGTTTGGACATGGAGCGCAACTGTCCCAAAACAGGACCAGACCCTAACGAGTGGGGAGCCAAACTAAGTCAGGCAGGCTTAGGCACGAAAACAGGGACAGGGGCCATCCGGATCACGCAGAGACCCCTCAGCAAGAGCTGGTGATGAGGGAATACATGCAGGCTGATTCTTTTTGTCTTCTCTGATTGTTATACTAACTCTGGAAGGCTCTGTTCAGTGTCCTTTCGTGATCCAACACATATTGTTTGATAAAAATAGCTCAATAGTTCACAGAGTTTTTGGAAGAAAGGAGTGAGTGTGTTTGATGTATTAGCAGAGCTGCTGCTGCACAGGGTAAAAGGAAAAGCCCATCCAGGAAGGGTCTGATCCTCTTTAAGGCCTGCGCTGCATCAAACACTTGTCAAACACCAGGCAGATGGACAGCTGAGTGGCTACGACAGATTGGATCACAGAAAAAGGCCAACAAGAATCACTGTTGCTCAGCTCATCTATCCAGACATGGCTCTCAAAACTCCTGTCAATAATCCCCCTTGCGTCTCACTCAAACACAAACAGAGGGCTTTGGGCCATATGCCACACATTTTCTTGTTGGCTTTAGATGTGTATGATTACAGTGCAATTTCAACGGTCATTTCAAGGTCTCACCTCACTGGGATTTGTGTAGCCTGGAGATACAGCACAGGAAGGCGAAAGGAATTAAATCAAAGCGAGACCCAAGATCCCAGAAATCCAAGAGAGATGTCCAAGGTCTATTGGGATCATGGACCTCAACCTTGCCACCCAGCAAGAAAGGATATTTATGATGTAAAGAAGTTTGATCTGGTACCCTGGCAGAGTGCGGTTTCTTGACAGTAATCACCCAATTATGTCTTGGGTTTTGCTCATCATTCAGTTATGCCATCCTCCCACCTCTGTGGACCACCAGCGGCAAGAACAATGATGTCCAATCTTGTTCTTCTCAGGGTCATAGAATAAACAAAATGACAGGATACAAGGGCCATTGCCATTCTTCACCTTGTGCCTATACAAGCCAAAACCAATCCACCAGTTTAGGTAAATATTCTAAGCTATGACACTGTATATCAATGGAGTCAAAGTCAAGGCCCGGGGGCCAGGTCCGCCCCGCCACATCATTTTATGAGGCCCGCAAAAGCAAATCAAGCATGTCAAGTTCCATGATGCTTGCTAAAGTCTGAACCAAAATTTCTAATTGTCACATGTAATCCACAATAACAGTCCTTATTCTTGACTTCTGATTTTAAAACTAGTTATCCACCAATTTTTTGTGCACTGAATATGTAATATGTGGAGGTGATTAAACATTTATACGGTTTCCCAAAATTCATTAACAGCCCTCCAAGGGAAACCGTAACTACAATGTGGCCCGTGACAAAAATGAGTTTGACACCCCTGCTGTATATTGTTTTGACACACAGTGGCTGCATAGTGCCATGTCTTTGTTCGATTAAAAAAAAAAATGAGACCAGAATAAATCATTCCAAAACTGTTTTCACCATTAACATCGCATTCTAACTCATGTTAAATGAGAGTCAGCACACACATGCCACCATTTCAAGTTCTTCTGACTAACCCCGAATAACATTGAACTGTTCTAGTAGGCTTTTCTTCAAATTGTTGTAGTCACATCTTACAGCACAAGCCATGATCCACAGAGCTTCTACAGCATCAGGGGGATCGCATTAAATGTATCAGCCAGGAGTATGGCATAGAAGAATGTCCGAGGAATTACATATACCAGCAGCAGAACACAGTCATTATCCAGTGCAGTCAATATGGCACGACAGTGACAACACCAATAACTGGATACCCCTCCAAAATTGATGAAAAGATGAGAGGAAAATTGGGTCAGGGAGGCTGCCAAGAGGCTGACAAGGGTTAAAGAAGCTGCAGAAATTTCAAGCAAGTATGTCTATTGACTATTTAGTACTTGTGATAACCTCCAGTCTTCATTTGTCTGCACTATAGGGTCGAGTGCCAAGACAAGCACATTAAAAAAAATAAATAAATAATGCTTGAAATTTCACAATTGCTTTTCAAAAAATGTATTATGGGCTGATGATATAGATTCCAGACAATTCTAACGTGATCACAAAAGATTCCGATCAGTGGTGGCATGCTACTCGTGACGGGTCCTACAAACCAAACAGGTCCGAGTTGTTCCTTGTGAAATGTTGGCAGTTGGGACAAACACACGCCTCACTGAGGAATAAGCTTCAAGCTGCGTTTGCTCGGTGGCGTGGTTAAACATTCCCCTCGCTCTGTACTGATCCTCTCCTCTAATCCTCATCTCTGCGCCTCCAAACAAGTATCTTAAAATAAGCATTGTCATCATTGAAGACGGACGAGAAGTAGCCTAAATGTTCGACAGCAGATGAGCAAGAACAGAAAAACGTAACACAATATTAATTCCTCAGCTAATGTTGTGTCGCCAAACACCAGAAAAGGGGCTTTGGTGAACAGCACACTTTTTACAGAAGTGTGGCTGGAACTGTCTTAAAGCGGAGAGCAACCAGCCACAATCAGCAACTTAGCAGATAAAATAAGTGTCTGGGGAGAAAATAATAGTTCAGCGAACAGCAACACAGTGTGCACACATCCCTAAAATCCAGAAACGAATTAGTTACGTCAGCCAGGATGAGGTCAGAAGTATATTATTTTATTGGCTATATTTGATATTATAGTGCAAATAATATTCACTTTTACCTTTATGTTTTATATTCACAGTGATCTATTTGTGAGTGTCTGCTCTACATTGAACCCTACAGTGCTGATTGTTGTGATGGACACATTGATGGGTCTTTCAAAAACATTATCCTTATTAATGAAACCAATTTAGCTTTGCTAAGGGACTATATTTATGTTATTTGTTAAAGTTATTTCGTTAAATAGAAGAAAAAGTGGTCATGTTTACTTGAAAATGTATTGTGAATCAAATTCCTCAGAATTTCTCTTCGAATTCAGTATTTTCAAGAAACCTATCAATGTTCAACTGCTGTTTACTAAAAAATGGTAAAAGGTAGAAAAACGTTTTTTCCCTGATGAAAGAAGAGGGTTAAAGCTTTCTTTTGGTAGGTTCCATGCTTATATAGCTTGAACGCAATTTTCTGTAGGCCTTCAAAAATTTGTCAAAATGGTCAAAAATGGCTGGCACCAACTCTCCCAATTTGAGAAAAGCGGCTGGCATTGAATGAGTCAAATGGTGTCAGATGTGCCTGACTCCCATTTAACTTCAATAATTTAATTCTGAAGAGGGTCATACACCCGCTGATTGTTTTTCTTTAGTAGTTGCACACAATTGTGTCACCACATAATCTACCTTGCTTATTTTTACTTAGCTTCCCAATTATGTTATATTGGGTATCGAACACATTAATAGTGGAAAAAGTTTTTAAATTATTTATCTTGGTATCATTTTTTTTGATGACACAACAACTGGCTTTTTATTTATTCACGTTATGTTGATACATATATGTATTTACTTAAAAACAGCTAGGCGATGAAGATAGATAGATAGATAGATAGATAGATAGATAGATAGATAGATATGTATGTATTGGAGCGCTGGTGGGGGGAGTCCTCCGGGTATATGTGCCCGGCTGGCAACCAGTTCAGGGTGTACTCGCCTACTGCTCGATGACAGCTGGGATCGGCTCTGACACGGCTCGTGAGGATAAGCGGCTCGGGTAATGGATGGATGGATGGATGGATGGATGGATGGATGGATGGATGGATGGGTGGATATTTTTTTTTCAGGCTTTTCGGATGACCACCGGCCCTCTATTCCAGTCGAATAGATCCATCATCTTATGGACTTCAACACAGAACCTTTGACTGTGAAGCCGTAATGTTAGCCAAATGTTGCTGTGTGTCGCCAGTATTTTTAGGTAGCAGAAAAGCTGTATTTAACCCTTTCAGTGACAGCGGTTACTACAGTGGACAGCTAATCATGTTATCAGGTTACAGAGTGCATGAAAGGGTTAAAGCATTTGCTCTTCTGAATTAAAAAAAAAACATATGAGTGCAGCTTGTACTTGTGGAGAGATACCATGGCCAAGTACGGTGATTTGTCTTATCCTTTTAGCAAAAACAAACAAACAACAAAAACAAATAAACAAAAAAAAAAGCATATACATATTCACTAGTTTTTATTCACTATTTTTTTTTTCATTTTTACTTTGGCCTTGGCAGTCTTTGGGCTCTCTGAGTTCATCTCCTTTTTGTGGTCACAGACACACAAAAAAAGGGTCTTTTCTTCCAAGTCAAACAGAGGAAGTTTATCAGCTCCAACAGCCTCATGGATGCAGGTTGGCCCTTTCTGTTTTATGTCATCAGAAAACCAATAAATGTCACTCTTTTCATCTTTCTACAGCATCAGGGGGATCGCATTAAATATATCAGCCAGGAGTATGGCATAGAAGAATGTCCGAGGAATTACATATACCAGCAGCAGAACAAAGTCATTATCCAGTGCAGTCAATATGGCACGACAGTGACAACACCAAAATTGATGAAAAGATGAGAGGAGAACTGGTCAGGGAGGCTGCCAAGAGGCTGACAAGGGTTAAAGAAGCTGCAGAAATTTCAAGCAAGTATGTCTATTGACTATTTAGTACTTGTGATAACCTCCAGTCTTCATTTGTCTGCACTATAGGGTCGAGTGCCAAGACAAGCACATTAAAAAAAATAAATAAATAATGCTTGAAATTTCACAATTGCTTTTCAAAAAATGTAGACAGCCAGATATAGAGATAGACAGGGAAGAGGAGGGTGGAAAGAGGAGGAGAGCTGAGAATGAGCTTCTGGTGGCTGAGTTTGAGTTGCTGCAACTGTGCACCAGATGTTTTCGGGCACCCCTGTTCATATTTCCTTCTTCTCTCCTCAAGTCAAGATCACTGGAAGCAGACAGCATGCAGAGCTGCTCTCAACTATGTGCGCCACATCCTCCTCTATGACATGCATGTTTGTTCCCCGGGCCACCTCGCTGAGTGAAATGTAACAAGCAAGCCAGTGTTGAGTCCTATCTGAGACAGGAAAGGAGTGGAAACAAGACCAAGCAAAAGTGCTGCTAATGTCGTGACGTACTCTTCCTGTGAGGTCGATTTTATTGTTTCTTAATGACTTTTACTTGTTTCTCACAGGCAGTTTGAGAATGGACGCATATGATTCCTCATCCGCATGGTGGGGGTTATGATGAAAGTTTTGTGGCAGATTGGAGAATTGTCAGCAGCACTGTAGTGGAGGTCTGGCAGACTCGGACGAGCTTGGGTTATCTAAATATGAGGTGAAAAACCCTGACACTGGGCCTACTTAAAGCGAGGGTTACATCGCTATATAGTCGGGTGACAAATTGAGGTGAGCGAGCAGCCAGAACAGCTCTGGCATTTATTCCACAGATTTCTGGAAGTCCGTGGGAGGAATACAAAACCATTGTTCCTCAGATATTTTCTCTTTTGGTGGTGGAGAGTACTGTCTCAAAAGTTGAGCCAAAATGTCCCAGTTAAATTGAGTTCAAATGGTTTCACTTGACCATTCACCCATTAAGTGGTGCATGTTCTATTTCAAACAGTCTGCCTTTGTTTCTGCACGAATTTCTTCATGTTTTGTCCTTTGTTATCCATCAGTGGAGACTTGCAGTTTTTGGGTATTACTTTTTTTTTTAAAATTTGAAATCCCACTTTTGAAGTTTCTGGTAACTGTAATGTTTTGTTATCAAATCACTATCTAAATCGATTTATTTGAGCGACAGTTATAACTACACACAGATATTTCATAATCTTATTATCGTTATCATCATTATCAATTTTTACATCAAGAAATACTATTTCAACATTTTCAGCATTCTCTTTTGTGATCAGAAAACATTATGAATCATTACAGCAGGCAAGATGAAGGTTGAAAAAATGTTCAATCACCACGCATAAATAATTTCAGAAAAACAGGTTTTTACTAGTTTTATGATGGATGTTCTCAAACAATCTATTCGTTTATTTGCTAAAGCAACTCGAAATAATATCAGATGGCTGAACTAACGTCACAACATTGAATTTGAGTTTAGAATCGTTATTTTTACTGCACAGAGTACAACCGATATCAAGACGCATTGTGGATGTCGAATATTCTCACTGAAAAAAGTGGCAAAGAAATGTACAGGTACTTCAAAATAATCAGAA
>NW_017806059.1:590745-597797 GCF_001891065.2 Hippocampus comes | reverse complement strand
TGCAGCTTGTACTTGTGGAGAGATACCATGGCCAAGTACGGTGATTTGTCTTATCCTTTTAGCAAAAACAAACAAACAACAAAAACAAATAAACAAAAAAAAAAGCATATACATATTCACTAGTTTTTATTCACTATTTTTTTTTTCATTTTTACTTTGGCCTTGGCAGTCTTTGGGCTCTCTGAGTTCATCTCCTTTTTGTGGTCACAGACACAAAAAAAAAAGGGTCTTTTCTTCCAAGTCAAACAGAGGAAGTTTATCAGCTCCAACAGCCTCATGGATGCAGGTTGGCCCTTTCTGTTTTATGTCATCAGAAAACCAATAAATGTCACTCTTTTCATCTTAAATTGTTAATCTGTGACATCACTTTCGTGTTCAGCTCGACTGTGATGGTGGGAGTGCAGGGCTCTGCTTCATGCTCTCTACTTACCACCAATAAGGGTCTACTTTTAGTTGTGCCCTGTATTTGTTCCTGTGTCATTCACCTAACACACACTCACAAAGAGAGAAAATCACAAAGATGTGCATACAACCCAAGAGAGCGGGTCTATACTTGCCACTTTGTTGTGTCTCAAAGTCTCCACCCTGGCTCATTGCTCATGGACAAGATTGGGTCAGAAGCCAAAGTCTCGCTCTGAATCAGTAGATGTAATTAAAAGCTGTAATGTCTCTGTAAAACTGACAGCCAGATATAGAGATAGACAGGGAAGAGGAGGGTGGAAAGAGGAGGAGAGCTGAGAATGAGCTTCTGGTGGCTGAGTTTGAGTTGCTGCAACTGTGCACCAGATGTTTTCGGGCACCCCTGTTCATATTTCCTTCTTCTCTCCTCAAGTCAAGATCACTGGAAGCAGACAGCATGCAGAGCTGCTCTCAACTATGTGCGCCACATCCTCCTCTATGACATGCATGTTTGTTCCCCGGGCCACCTCGCTGAGTGAAATGTAACAAGCAAGCCAGTGTTGAGTCCTATCTGAGACAGGAAAGGAGTGGAAACAAGACCAAGCAAAAGTGCTGCTAATGTCGTGACGTACTCTTCCTGTGAGGTCGATTTTATTGTTTCTTAATGACTTTTACTTGTTTCTCACAGGCAGTTTGAGAATGGACGCATATGATTCCTCATCCGCATGGTGGGGGTTATGATGAAAGTTTTGTGGCAGATTGGAGAATTGTCAGCAGCACTGTAGTGGAGGTCTGGCAGACTCGGACGAGCTTGGGTTATCTAAATATGAGGTGAAAAACCCTGACACCGGGCCTACTTAAAGCGAGGGTTACATCGCTATATAGTCTGGTGACAAATTGAGGTGAGCGAGCAGCCAGAACAGCTCTGGCATTTATTCCACAGATTTCTGGAAGTCCGCGGGAGGAATACAAAACCATTGTTCCTCAGATATTTTCTCTTTTGGTGGTGGAGAGTACTGTCTCAAAAGTTGAGCCAAAATGTCCCAGTTAAATTGAGTTCAAATGGTTTCACTTGACCATTCACCCATTAAGTGGTGCATGTTCTATTTCAAACCGTCTGCCTTTGTTTCTGCACAAATTTCTTCATGTTTTGTCCTTTGTTATCCATCAGTGGAGACTTGCAGTTTTTGGGTATTACTTTTTTTTTTTAAATTTGAAATCCCAATTTTGAAGTTTCTGGTAACTGTAATGTTTTGTTATCAAATCACTATCTAAATCGATTTATTTGAGCGACAGTTATAACTACACACAGATATTTCATAATCTTATTATCGTTATCATCATTATCAATTTTTACATCAAGAAATACTGTTTCAATATTTTCAGCATTGTCTTTTGTGATGAGAAAACATCATGAATCCATTACAGCAAGCAAGATGAAGGTTGAAAAAATGTTCAATCACCACGCATAAATAATTTCAGAAAAACAGGTTTTTACTAGTTTTATGATGGATGTTCTCAAACTATCTATTCGTTTATTTGCCAAAGCTACTCGAAATAATATCAGATGGCTGAACTAACGTCACAACATTGAATTTGAGTTTAGAATCGTTATTTTTACTGCACAGAGTACAACCGATATCAAGACGCATTGTGGATGTCGAATATTCTCACTGAAAAAAGTGGCAAAGAAATGTACAGGTACTTCAAAATAATCAGAATATATGATGTTGAGTGCAGGATTTGCCCAGCAGGCTTGAATTTGACCTATGTGGTATAGGTTGTGAAAAACAGTTTAAACTGCTCATCAAGTAAAATACTCTCCAAACATGTACTGTAATGGGTAATATCAGCCCATAGAATGCTCAGCGGGGGTAAATTGTCATGGTCCTGTTTGTAACCAACAGGTGGCACTGTAGGGCTCCGCCTGCAGCTGCACACTTGTTGGTCGTTGTGTCATTAGTGGTTTAAAAGGACTCGCATGGCCACTCTGTGTTGGGTCATTGTTTTTTTCTGTCATTGTTTTTGTTGCTGTTTCTGTTAGTTTTCTGCTTCAGTCATGGTTTTTGTTTGTTACTTTGGACTGTTTTTGTTTTCAAGACTTTGTTTGTTTTGGATTTAGTTTCATCAGTGTTTTGTTAATACAATTTGTCAAGCTCAACCGGCTCCTCCTTCCTGCCTGCTTTTTGGGGTCCTCCACCAAGACCGCAATGTGACATAAAAAGGGAAACTTGTTCAGCGTCTTTCTTGGTGTCTTCTTCCCTACTCAGGTTTGTTGCTACTTTGCCTGCAGGTAACACGGGTGTGATGGTGGCAGCCCCTCACTTCTTCATTTTCCAAAGCTCTGAAAATTAGTGATGGGTCCATGAAGCGTGTTGACACAATGACACACTGTGTTGATACTGTGTCACTGACCACTGACACCTGCTGGACTTTCAAAATCCCTGCAGGCAACCCACTTGACAGACTGAACTGACTGATTTGATGATGAAGTATATACAATATCATTCACATTTATATTGCATTTTTCAATATGTTTGAATAATGTGAAAATTATGTAAATGAGGATGCCAGATGACAATAATGTAGGATAAGGTACCAAGAGCATTCCCCAAACCTCCACATTTATGGCTCAAGTCTGTGGTATGAAGATAAGTGCTCTGTACAGTATAAAGCCAGCAGGTTCATGGGGTGTTCATATATTGCATCTCTGGGGATGGTTGACGCCAAAATGAGAGCTGCCTAGTATTTATATGAGTATGGCAGCAGGAGCACGTAGTAGAAAGTTCATCAGAGTTTGTCCAAGACAACCTGCACTGACTTAATCTGAACCAGACGGTCAAGGTTTGAGTCACGCTGTAGACAAAATACACAGCAACTAGTTGCAGAGATGCATCCTAATTGTTGAGGTACCCTAGAGCAAGGCCCTAAGAACTACATTCCATGTGTGAAGCATGAGCACATACAGTATTTCTTAATTCTCTTTTGAGCTGAGCTCTTCAATTTTCCAGCCAGTTTTAAGAGATTTAATCTAACTGACCCACCTTGCAAGACCGCAAGGTATGGCGCTGGTAAAAAGAGCAAGGACCAGACACGACAGGATACTTTTGAGGCCTTCTAATTCGCTCCCATCTGCGCATTTGGAGTGGTCTTATTAAATGAAATTAAGGCATGGCTCCCTTAGTCACAACAGGCCACCACATGAGCCACACGTAATCACTATGACAGGGAAACTGTCAATTAATGCTATCCTGCTGTCTTGGAGAAAACATTTCTCACTTGGCTCCCGCTGGCAGGAAGAACTGATCTAAATTGTCAATGATATTATCCTTGCCAGAGAAAACCCTTAATCAACACCCGACATTTCATTGTGGCAAATTTCGCCATTTGATCAGAGCAGAATTCGTTATTCATGTACAAGCCCTCCCATGTCAAAAATTCGAAAGTAGATCAAAGGATTGTTAAGGTAAGTACAAACAGTGGTATTAATATTTGAACAGTGACCCTAGGGCTTGCTCTAATCCAGATGCTTTGCCTGATTTATGGACTAACTGCACTATCACCTCTCCTGCTGAGATAAGACAAAAATACTGAATTTGAGACTAGTGTAAACAGTGGTGAGTTTGTGCATACGATGGGTTGTGCAGACTAGCTGACAAGTTGACTTCTTGTCTTTACAACTCAGAAATGAGGTTAAATGCGTGACACTGCTAGTTGCCAATCATGTATTTTTGTGATGTAACTCTTTTATTTTGAAGGCCTGTCTTTACAGCCACGGGTAAGTAGCTTATCTGCAAATATGGCAGTCTGGTTCGAGAACATCCACCTCCAACATCCCCCGGAAACATGGCTGTGGTGTCGTGGAGCAAGACACCGATACCCT
This sequence comes from Hippocampus comes, assembly GCF_001891065.2. Taxonomy (NCBI): domain Eukaryota; kingdom Metazoa; phylum Chordata; class Actinopteri; order Syngnathiformes; family Syngnathidae; genus Hippocampus; species Hippocampus comes. The sequence continues at coordinate 593,515 of NW_017806059.1, read as the reverse complement.
AAACTGCTCCCCGGGCGATGAAGTTGCTCCCCGCTACAGTGTGCGTCACTATCAGTGTGTGTTTTTTGTGGACACGACTATGATGGATCGAATACAGAGGTCAAATTTTGCGTCTGTCTGTCTGTCTGTCTGTCTGTCTGTCTGTCTGTCTGAGTATGTACATGACAAGTAAAGATTCTTCTCCCGGCGAGAGGATGTTTACGCAGATAATGCCTGTGTATTGCTGCTGTGGTCACTGTTTCCTGCATTCATGAAGAGAAGCTTACGCCCTGCCATCTGTTTGAACCTCTTGATAGGACACACACTTTCAAAGTGGAAACAGAGCAGGGTATTATTCCACTACACATGAAGACGTCCTTGATTATTTGCAAACACAACAAATACCCACCATGCAAAACCCGCATCGGCGGTGGGTCCAGAATGAGGATGGGTTTCCCTGTCGGACCCAGTTAGGCAAAGTTTACCTGTCTATCCCAGTGGAAAGCAAACTGAGAGACAGGATTTTGTTCTCTGGCTGTAATTGCCATCACCAGAAAACGTGTGTTCGAACCGTTATGTCCTACGTAAATTTGGTATATGAGCTGTCCATTATCGGTGAATATGGATTATTGTAGAGCATTCTCTGTTACACTAAAACAGTTTTGTGTTTTCATGGGGAGATATTTTGAAGCAGATGGTTCACAGACAGTAATGATCAGGCGGGGCGCACAGCATTGTAGAGTCACCCCAGACCCCGACTAGCTTCAGATAGAGGGTCCTACCAGTCAAACATAATCTCACAGGGTCTGGATCTGGATTTACATTAGCCCTTGTGCCAGCCAGACGAGAGCAAAGACTAAAGTAAATAAACTGCCCCTTCTCATATCCAATGGGCTTCAACATGGTCAAATATGTTTTTCTACGTTGCCCTCTGGAGGAGTGATAAGGTAGTAATCACAATCGTGCAGCCTTTAAAGTTTTCTGAACGGTAGGATACACGGGAAAAGTGTGGCAAAAAGAATGAGATGATCTTGATGACAGCAGAGAGTTAATTATGTTTATTAACACCCATGCATGGTATGACAGAAAGGACTTGTGGTGACAGCATCTTGGAGCTCAAATGACAGACAATTGGATATGGGGAGGCTTGGCCTGCTTTGAGGCCCACAGCAAAAAGAGCGTCTCTGGTTACACAAATGAAAAATCAAATCCCTCACTGGAGCCTGATGCTCAGGTACAGGTATCGAATCCATTGGCTAAATCTAATCATATCTTTCATCGTTTGCATCAAACGTCCTTGTATGACTCTGTCAGCGCCCTGCAAGGTGCATCTTGCCTCAACTGGAATAGGCTTCAGTTTGCCTGTGCTTCAGCATGTTAAGGTTTGTTCTTTAAAAATGTGCCCTTGTGTTTTGTTTCTATCAGGGCTGTGTCACGTTATAGCACCTATAATGATAATGATGCAAAAATGCTACACTGCAATACTTGACGAAAAAGATCCCTGGATTTGTGTGGATGTTTTGGATATGAAAGGTGGGACCTACAGCAAACCCCAATGTATTTTATTTATCACACGCAAGAAAAGGGCTGCACTTTAAGCTTGTAACTACAAAGAACAGATTTCATCACTTAAAATGTACCAAAATTAACCGATGAAGTTCAAAATGGCTGCAGCAGCAGATTTAGCTCCTGCTGACAAGCAGCCAGAGACCATTTTGTTTGCACAAATACATACTACAGCCTGTAAACTGTAATTACTCCTAAATGCCCAATGATATAATTTTGAGGCTCATTCCTAGTTTCCAAATTGTTCAAAGACAAATTTCAATGTCTATATTGACTACAAAAAAGACATAAACAAAATCAGAACATAAGAGATTGTTTCAAATTGAATTAAAAAAAAAAAAAAAAACTGTTTCCATCAGCTTGCTTAAAGGCCCCTTCATCATCCATTTTTTTCCCAGTTTTATGCATAACATATGTCCAAATGAGTTTGACATCTACGCAGCAAGGACACCGGGCGTCACCATGGAGATGGGAAACATTTTCCTCAATGGGGACGGGTTCATAGCCTCTGATGGTGTGGTGGTACACTCGCCTGACTTGTTTGCGGGCAGCATAGGATCGGTTCCCACCCAGTGCCGATGTGAATGTGAATGAGAATGGTTGTTCGTCTCTATATGTGCCCTGTGATTGACTGCCGACTAGTTCAGGGTGTAGTCCACCTTTCGCCCGAAGTCTGTTGGAAGAGGCTCCAGCGCCCTCCCGTGACCCTCTACAGGATAAGCGGTGTTGAAAATGGATGGATGGATGTGCCATAACCCTGTCAGAGCCGCATTAGGGTTCACTACATGCAGCCTCAGTTCTGACGACAGCCCGGTATCCCTTGGGGAAATGTTTTCTAACTCCATGGTGATACCTCAGGGCCACCCAGCTTCTTTGAAGCAGACCGACGAATCCACAGCATCCGACTGGTTCTCAGTGGTATTCTGATTTTCTTGTTAAATACATCTGCACGGTGACATTGCACAACTTTGCAGCCGCCATTCAAATGGAGTCAACAAAATGAAGAGACGGTGGCCACAAGATGTACATATATTGGGAATTAACCAATCAGAGGAAAGCTATTTTCCACATCAACTGAAGGACAACAATTGGAATAAACTTATTTAGGAGTTATTTCTATTATTTTGGATATCAAAGATTATAAAGAGAGAGAGAGAGAGAGAGAAAGAGAGAGAGAGAGAGAGAGAGAGAGAGAGAGAGAGAGAGAGAGAGAGAGGGAGAGAGA